>NC_048577.1:69198746-69258746 GCF_013265735.2 Oncorhynchus mykiss
CTCACCCCACGGCCCTGTGAAAAGAAATGTGTGTGTTTTTTGCCAATTTTAACCGCACACTTGCTGTTTGTGTACATGGATTCTATAATTTATAATTTTATAACTCTACTCAGCAAATTGGATGCAGTCTATCACAGTACTATCCGTTTCGTCACCAAAGCCCCATATACTAACCACCACTGCGACCTGTATGCTCTCGTTGGCTGGCCGTCGCAAAACCCACTGTCTCCAGGTCATCTATAAGTCTTTGCTAGGTAAATCCCTGCCTTATCTCAGCTCACTGGTCACCATAGCAGCACGCACACGCTCCAGCAGGTATATTTCACTGGTCACCACCAAAGCCAATTCCTCTTTTGGCCGCCTTTTCTTCCAGTTCTCTGCTGCCAATGACTGGAACAAATGGCAAAAATCACTGAAGCTGGAGACTCATATCTCCCTCACTAACTTTAAGCATCAGCTGTCAGAGCAGCTTACAGATCATTGCACCTGTACGCAGTCCATCTGTAAATAGCCCATCCAACTACCTCATCCCCATATTGTAATTTATTTATTTTCTCTCTTTTGCACCCCAGTACCTCTACTTGCACATTCATCTTCTGCACATCTATGGGGTCACATCGACTATTGTCGCTACTAAACTATAGGACATGGGGTCACATGAGGCTCTCTCTTTATGGTCTCTCTTTCTCTCTGGTCTCTCTCTCTGGTCTCTCTCTCTGGTCTCTCTCTCTGGTCTCTCTCTCTCTCTGGTCTCTCACTCTCTCTGGTCTCTCTCTCTGGTCTCTTTCTCTCTGGTCTCTCTCTTGCTCTGGTTTCTCTCTCCCTCTGGTCTCTCTCTCTCTCTACTGGTCTCCCTTTCGCTCTGGTCTCTCTCTCTCATCTCTCATTCTCTCTCATTCACCCGCTCCCACCAGCTTACACTCTTTCTATTTCTCTCTCTCTGTGTATTCAAAACAATTTGACAATGAAGGCTGAACCAGTGAAGTGAAACGGTGTGCCATTCAGTGTGGATTCCAGACTAGGTGGTGGTGATGGAGACAGCGGAAGCAGGAGCAGGATATTTTTACCAGTGGAGGCTGCTGATTGGAGGACGGCTCATGATAATGGCTGGAACGGAGCGAATGGAATGGAATCAAACACCAGGAAACCATGGAAACCATGTGTTTAGATGTATTTGATATCATTCCACTGATTCCGCTCCAGCCATTACCACGAGCCCATCCTCCCCCAATTAAGGTGCCACCAACCTCCTGGCTACGGGCCTAGAGCCAACTCCCGTGGATCTCTCTCTCTCACACATACACACACACACACACACACACACACACACACACACACACACACACACACACTTTAACGATTCAAGGACTGACCATCCATGATATCAAAATGATCATTTTAACCTTGTTTTAAAGCTATACGGTGTTTGTTTACATTTACGTTGTTCCTAAACGTCGGCGTAAAACAACATAACAAACAAACATATATTTTGTTCTGATGGGGTACGACTGTTAAACTAAGCTCATGGGGCATTTATAAGTTATCTTCTTCAAGAATCAATGTATCATCTCATAAATGTTTAAGTCCAAAAATGGATGTAGCTAATTGCTAATTGCCCGTTTAAGCAATGGAGTTCCTATAGTGATTGTAAGGATATAAAAATTCCTTTTCAATGAATACCTGGGTTGAATTCTCACCAAATTGTAAGATCTTGACCGAGGGTACCTTGCGGATGTATCTCTTGATAAATAGGTGACCGTGGGAGAGGATAATGAAGGGGGGAGCAAGGGAGGGCCGGGAGTGGTACTCCACAATCAGGTTGTAGCGCTGGAACATCCAGTAGGTGTCGCTTTGGCCCTGCACCTTGGAGAATGTGTAACTGTGTGGAGAGGGGATGAAGAGAAAGGATTCATAATTAACATAATGTGGTACACAATTGACAAAAGACGAGGCATTCTATTTAGCTGAAAATTATAGTAAAAATGTCAGTAAAAATTATATTGACAGAATAGATTTTTAGGAGACTGAAGATTCAGGGAGGTGATAGGGAGAGAGAAATAAAGGAGAGAAGAAAGATAGAGAAAGGAGGAAAAGAGAGTGTCCATCCTTTACCTGAACATGGCGATGAGTAGGTTGATGAGCAGGATGTTGGTGACCAGTAGGTAGATGACCAGTAAGACCATCACTAGCCAGTTAGCATAATGGCTCCTGCAGCGCTCCGCGCCTCCCTCGATCAGCGTCACATTGTCAGTGCACTCCGTGTCCCACTCCTTCCTCACTACAGACAGACAGACAGACACAGACAGACACACACAATATGGAGAACATGAGTAACAGAGGTTTGTAGACTTTTCCACACTGATCTTATCGAAAAGTTTGGCAGCTTTGAGTTGGAAAGCATCACATATTTTGTACGGACCTTACAAACACACACACACACACACACACACACACACACACACACACACACACACACACACACACACACACACACACACACACACACACACACACACACACACACACACACACACACACACACACACACACACACACACACACACACACACACACACACACACACACACACACGCCTCAAGCCAACACCTGCAGACTACAGCTGCTGGGTGAGATGGGGCTCTATTGTCTTTCACTGGGCTACTAATATAAACACCTGCCACTACTCTGAGTTATTATACACACACACACACACACACACACACACACACACACACAGAGAAAGAGTCGATACGCACACACTGAGTGATTTTACCCTCCACACTGTCTGAATCTTCCTGTCTCAAGGTTCAGCTCTCTCCCTCTCCGGTGTACAGATTTGTAATTCCTTTCGTTTAGCTATTCCTTGTGTTATTTTAATGAATACCAGTGAACACTATTCCACCTTCCTCCTGGCCAGCTTTCTGTTGAGGTACGCTCCTTTCTCCTACTTAAAGAGACTTTGACATCAATCCAAGTATATCACTCATTTCAAATCCACTCCTCCTTGGTAAGAAGTGAGTCCCATCTCTTGAACCCTGTCTTTGAGCCTGCCAGCCAGTCCCTACAATCTGTAGTAAGACTCACGTACACCTCGCTAGCAGGTCAGATTTACAGCTCAAGATGCAAGGCTTCCAGGCATTTAAAACTCAATCATCCTTTGTAAGAAATGCCACTCTTCACCACCTGTCCTGGTTTCTGTAACTGTCAATGAGTCCTTCCTCTAAATCTCCAGAGTAGTGTCTTGGGCTCAAGAAGGCACCCTACGTAATCTCATGGAGGATATTCACTGTGGGACCTCATGATACCCCATATCCTATAGTTTAGTAGTGACAAGAGGGGATGAGACCCCATATCCTATAGTTTAGTAGTGACAATAGGGGATGAGACCCCATATCCTATAGTTTAGTAGTGACAATAGGGGATGAGACCCCATATCCTATAGTTTGGTAGTGACAATAGGGGATGTGACCCCATATCCTATAGTTTAGTAGTGACAATAGGGGATGAGACCCCATATCCTATAGTTTAGTAGTGACAATAGGGGATGTGACCCCATATCCTATAGTTTAGTAGTGACAATAGGGGATGTGACCCCATATCCTATAGTTTAGTAGTGACAATAGGGGATGAGACCCCATATCCTATAGTTTAGTAGTCACAATAGGGGATGAGACCCCATATCCTATAGTTCAGTAGTGACGATAGGGGATGAGACCCCATATCCTATAGTTTAGTAGTGACACTAGGGGATGTGACCCCATATCCTATAGTTTAGTAGTGACAATAGGGGATGAGACCCCATATCCTATAGTTTAGTAGTGTCAATAGGGGATGAGACCCTATATCCTATAGTTTAGTAGTGACAATAGGGGATGAGACCCCATATCCTATAGTTTAGTAGTGACAATAGGGGATGAGACCCCATATCCTATAGTTTAGTAGTGACAATAGGGGATGAGACCCCATATCCTATAGTTTAGTAGTGACAATAGGGGATGTGACCCCATATCCTATAGTTTAGTAGTGACAATAGGGGATGAGACCCCATATCCTATAACTGCACGACGCCTTCATGGCACGCCTATGACGTGGCCGGTCTTCACTTGATCGACTGCAACTTTGTCAAATAAGCACCAATCGGGGTCAGACAAAGCCAGCTAGATAGCCAATGAGCTGGGCTTTACGGCAATGTCGGGAAACTCCGTATCTGTCGCAAGGTGTTGCTGCTAACCTTGCGCGACAGCAAGCCTTTTCCTTTTGGACAACAATTATAAGAATATGGAGCGTTATGAAATTATGAAAACTGGGTGTTTTTCATACCCACCTCCAGTTAGCTATTCCATTTATACCCACCTCCAGTTAGCCATTCAATTCATACCCACCTCCAGTTAGCTATTCAATTCATACCCACCTCCAGTTAGCCATTCAATTCATACCCACCTCCAGTTAACCATTCAATTCATACCCACCTCCAGTTAGCCATTCAATTCATACCCACCTCCAGTTAGCCATTCAATTCATACCCACCTCCAGTTAGCCATTCAATTCATACCCACCTCCAGTTAGCCATTCAATTCATACCCACCTCCAGTTAGCTATTCAATTCATACCCACCTCCAGTTAGCTATTCAATTCATACCCACCTCCAGTTAGCCATTCAATTCATACCCACCTTCCAGTTAGCCATTCAATTCATACCCACCTCCAGTTAGCTATTCAATTCATACCCACCTCCAGTTAGCCATTCAATTCATACCCACCTCCAGTTAACCATTCCATTCATACCCACCTCCAGTTAGCCATTCAATTCATACCCACCTCCAGTTAGCCATTCAATTCATACCCACCTCCAGTTAGCCATTCAATTCATACCCACCTCCAGTTAGCTATTCAATTCATACCCACCTCCAGTTAGCCATTCAATTCATACCCACCTCCAGTTAACCATTCCATTCATACCCACCTCCAGTTAGCCATTCAATTCATACCCACCTCCAGTTAGCCATTCAATTCATACCCACCTCCAGTTAGCCATTAAATTCATACCCACCTCCAGTTAGCTATTCAATTCATACCCACCTCCAGTTAGCTATTCCATTTATACTCACCTTCCAGTTAGCCATTCAATTCATACCCACCTCCAGTTAGCCATTCAATTCATACCCACCTTCCAGTTAGCCATTCAATTCATACCCACCTCCAGTTAGCTATTCAATTCATACCCACCTCCAGTTAGCTATTCCATTTATACTCACCTTCCAGTTAGCCATTCAATTCATACCCACCTCCAGTTAGCCATTCAATTCATACCCACCTCCAGTTAGCCATTCAATTCATACCCACCTCCAGTTAGCCATTCAATTCATACCCACCTCCAGTTAGCCATTCAATTCATACCCACCTTCCAGTTAGCCATTCAATTCATACCCACCTCCAGTTAGCTATTCCATTTATACCCACCTTCCAGTTAGCCATTCAATTCATACCCACCTCCAGTTAGCCATTCAATTCATACCCACCTCCAGTTAGCCATTCAATTCATACCCACCTCCAGTTAGCTATTCAATTCATACCCACCTCCAGTTAGCCATTCCATTCATACCCACCTTCCAGTTAGCCATTCAATTCATACCCACCTCCAGTTAGCCATTCAATTCATACCCACCTCCAGTTAGCCATCCCATTCATACCCACCTCCAGTTAGCCATTCCATTCATACCCACCTCCAGTTAGCCATTCAATTCATACCCACCTCCAGTTAGCCATTCAATTTATACCCACCTCCAGTTAGCCATTCCATTTAATCCATCTCTAATATCGTAAATCAATTCAAACCAACATTAAACAGACTGCCAGAGCATCTGAAGCCTCACTCATTAGCGCCCTCTATTGGGCATCCCTACAAACACACTGGCAGCCTTAGTCTACAGTTCACTATGCCTGAAAGGAAACGTGTTCATTCTCTGTTTTCTCTCGCTTTTCATCAATACTGACAGAAGCTGATGTCCCGTGCTGATGTCCCGTGCTGATGTCCCGTGCTGGTGTTCCGTGCTGGTGTTCCGTGCTGGTGTCCCGTGCTGGTGTTCCGTGCTGGTGTTCCGTGCTGGTGTCCCGTGCTGGTGTCCCGTGCTGGTGTCCCGTGCTGATGTCCCGTGCTGGTGTTCCGTGCTGGTGTTCCGTGCTGGTGTTCCGTGCTGATGCCCCGTGCTGGTGTTCCGTGCTGGTGTTCCGTGCTGGTGTTCCGTGCTGGTGTTCCGTGCTGGTGTTCCGTGCTGATGCCCTGTGCTGGTGTTCCGTGCTGGTGTTCCGTGCTGGTGTCCCGTGCTGATGTCCCGTGCTGGTGTTCCGTGCTGATGCCCCGTGCTGGTGTTCCGTGCGGATGTCCCGTGCTGGTGTTCCGTGCTGGTGATTTCTGTGCTGGTGATTTCTGTGCTGGTGATTTCTGTGCTGGTGATTTCTGTGCTGGTGTTCTGTGCTGGTGTTCTGTGCTGGTGATTTCTGTGCTGGTGATTTCTGTGCTGGTGTTCTGTGCTGGTGATTTCTGTGCTGGTGATTTCTGTGCTGGTGATTTCTGTGCCGGTGATTTCTGTGCTGGTGAGAGACTCTGCTTTGGTGGATGACTATCAAACCTTATCTGGGTCCCAAATGGCACCCTTTTCACTTCTCAGTGCACTACTGTAGACCAGGACCCATAGGGTGCACTGTACAGGGAATAGGGTGTCATTTCGGTTGTAGCTCTTCTCTATATTTAGCCACTCCAGACCTGTATGTAATTGACCTGATGTGTTTTTCTGTATCATACGCCCTGACGGGGATTGTTCCTTTCAGAAGATTCCTTTTAACTGCTGTTGATGTTTTTCTTAGTTTGGAAACGTAAAGTAGCTTGTTGTTCCTATTCCAAAGTAAGCAGATTAAATATGATGTTCATAAAAGGGAAGAAAGATAGACAATGTCTTACTGTTTTACAAAATAGGACATCAAGGCTGTTTTTGTTAGATTGTTGTTTTATTTTTTTTTAAAAGCCACTGGTATGAAATGAAAGTTGTCTCGTTTGAATAAAGACAGCTGAAGAGTTTTGGCAGATGGCAGCTATGATCACCATGGTAACACTGTATTGAACACGGTCTTAATGAAATGAAAATGACCGTGTCATAAACAGAAGACGTGTGTTATTAGATGTCATGTCCATTCATGTCCACTCATTTCAAACCACAGAATTAACTCTCTACTTTAAGCACAGAACAGGTTACTGGAAAGGTTTTCCTCCTCTTCGTCTGAAGAGGAGGTGTAGCGAAGGATCGGACCAAGATACGACGTGGTAAGTGTCCATATCGTTTAATAAAACATAAACTGAACACTCAATGAAATTACAAAACAATAAACGTGAACAAAACCAAAACGGTACCGTGTGGCAAACAAACACAGACACGGAAAACAAATCACCCACAAACCAACAGTGAAACCCAGGATACCTAAGTACGATTCTCAATCAGAGACAACTAACGACACCTGCCTCTGATTGAGAACCATACTAGGCCGAACACAGAAAACCAACCTAGAAACACAAAACATAGAATGCCCACCCAACTCACGTCCTGACCAACTAAAACAAACGAATAACACAGGGACTAGGGTCAGAAGGTGACAGTTACTCTGGAGAACGTAAAACACAACACAACACTGTGTCTCTATGTGTCAAGAAGCATAGTCCTACTCTCACTGTAGCTATGGGTCGAAATGAACAGAATGTTTACCTGGAGTAAAATGGGGGAGGGGCATGCTTGTATCATTTCCATCAAGGGGAGGGGCATGCTTGTATCATTTCCATCAAGGGGAGGGGCATGCTTGTATCATTTCCATCAAGGGGAGGGGCATGCTTGTATCATTTCCATCAAGGGGAGGGGCATGCTTGTATCATTTCCATCAAGGGGAGGGGCATGCTTGTATCATTTCCATCAAGGGGAGGGGCATGCTTGTATCATTTCCATCAAGGGGAGGGGCATGCTTGTATCATTTCCATCAAGGGGAGGGTTTAGTATTTTTTTATGCAAATTGTAATTGATGACATTTAAATATTTCTCAGTGTTTTAGAATGAGTTGCTTTTTAGCCTATATATCGATGTGTTTCCAATGCTGCCCCATCATCTCTGATTCTCCTCTGGGGGCGCTATAGGGCACCTATAGGCCGAGTGTGGTCTCAATCAAATGATACATAGCCTCTAGGCAAATATGCTACGAAGTAAATGATCAGAGAAGCACGGAGCAAAGCTATATTTCTAAGATGGCTGCTGGGATGGTGTAAATAAAACTACTCTGCATTACACACAGCCATGGATAATCCAACTCTGCTCTGCGCTTGATGATCCAAACTGTTCTTGTGTGCTGCCTAACCAATGGCTGTGCTGTGTAGCCCTAACCCTGCTCTCCTCTTGCCGATCCAAACTGTTTTTGTGTGCTGCCTAACCAATGGCTGTGCTGTGTAGCCCTAACCCTGCTCTCCTCTTGCTGATCCAAACTGTTTTTGTGTGCTGCCTAACCAATGGCTGTGCTGTGTAGCCCTAACCAATGGCTGTGCTGTGTAGCCCTAACCAATGGCTGTGCTGTGTAGCCCTACGGTGCCAGTTCAAGAGGAGAGTCAAAGGCTTCTTCTGAATATAATTTATTGATTAGGCCTAGTCCACAAAACTTCACTATTTTGCGCGGGACTAGCCTGTAGACTCTGTTCTGTTCAGTTTGAGAAGGAGAGAGCGAAGATGAGAAGAAGGACTGGAGGTCAACTTTGAAAGCTTGCTACTACTGTAATAGATTTGATTAGAAACCATATGTTTCTTTCCCGTGATGTATTTATAAGAGTTATTGACCTCACAATCAGACAGATTCACAATAAACTTACATTGTAGAGCTGAAACTCGAAGCAGCAGCCGCAGCACAATCAATGGAAAATGGACAGCTCATGGGTGCTGAAAGTAGCCAAATTAGAGTAGCCATAATTAATTTAAACCGTCTACATTTTAATTAGACTTTACTAACAACAAGAGGTCTTTGTGTTGGAGCCTATTTCTCCCTATTGAAGAAATACATTAATAAGATGAAGGTCTACCTGTTTGACAGATGACATTAGGCCCATAGGCTGCTATATCCATAGATTTCCTTGGTCAATTCCTCCACCCACCATGCACTCTTTAAATAGCCTTCCTCCGTGTCAGTGAAGGGCTGTTGAGATAAAATTCTCAGTTCACTAGCAGAGAGAATCCCAGAAGAGATTGTGCCTAATGTGTGTCTGAATTATTATCAGTTCACTAGCAGAGAGAATCCCAGATCAGATTGTGCCTAATGTAAGTGTGTCTGAATTATTCTCAGTTCACTAGCAGAGAGAATCCCAGATCAGATTGTGCCTAATGTGTGTCTGAATTATTATCAGTTCACTAGCAGAGAGAATCCCAGATCAGATTGTGCCTAATGTGTGTCTGAATTATTATCAGTTCACTAGCAGAGAGAATCCCAGATCAGATTGTGCCTAATGTGTGTCTGAATTATTATCAGTTCACTAGCAGAGAGAATCCCAGATCAGATTGTGCCTAATGTAAGTGTGTCTGAATTATTCTCAGTTCACTAGCAGAGAGAATCCCAGATCAGATTGTGCCTAATGTGTGTCTGAATTATTATCAGTTCACTAGCAGAGAGAATCCCAGATCAGATTGTGCCTAATGTAAGTGTGTCTGAATTATTCTCAGTTCACTAGCAGAGAGAATCCCAGATCAGATTGTGCCTAATGTGTGTCTGAATTATTATCAGTTCACTAGCAGAGAGAATCCCAGATCAGATTGTGCCTAATGTAAGTGTGTCTGAATTATTCTCAGTTCACTAGCAGAGAGAATCCCAGATCAGATTGTGCCTAATGTGTGTCTGAATTATTATCAGTTCACTAGCAGAGAGAATCCCAGATCAGATTGTGCCTAATGTAAGTGTGTCTGAATTATTCTCAGTTCACTAGCAGAGAGAATCCCAGATCAGATTGTGCCTAATGTGTGTCTGAATTATTATCAGTTCACTAGCAGAGAGAATCCCAGATCAGATTGTGCCTAATGTGTGTCTGAATTATTATCAGTTCACTAGCAGAGAGAATCCCAGATCAGATTGTGCCTAATGTAAGTGTGTCTGAATTATTCTCAGTTCACTAGCAGAGAGAATCCCAGATCAGATTGTGCCTAATGTGTGTCTGAATTATTATCAGTTCACTAGCAGAGAGAATCCCAGATCAGATTGTGCCTAATGTGTGTCTGAATTATTATCAGTTCACTAGCAGAGAGAATCCCAGATCAGATTGTGCCTAATGTGTGTCTGAATTATTCTCAGTTCACTAGCAGAGAGAATCCCAGATCAGATTGTGCCTAATGTGTGTCTGAATTATTATCAGTTCACTAGCAGAGAGAATCCCAGATCAGATTGTGCCTAATGTAAGTGTGTCTGAATTATTCTCAGTTCACTAGCAGAGAGAATCCCAGATCAGATTGTGCCTAATGTAAGTGTGTCTGAATTATTCTCAGTTCACTAGCAGAGAGAATCCCAGATCAGATTGTGCCTAATGTGTGTCTGAATTATTATCAGTTCACTAGCAGAGAGAATCCCAGATCAGATTGTGCCTAATGTGTGTCTGAATTATTATCAGTTCACTAGCAGAGAGAATCCCAGATCAGATTGTGCCTAATGTAAGTGTGTCTGAATTATTCTCAGTTCACTAGCAGAGAGAATCCCAGATCAGATTGTGCCTAATGTGTGTCTGAATTATTATCAGTTCACTAGCAGAGAGAATCCCAGATCAGATTGTGCCTAATGTGTGTCTGAATTATTATCAGTTCACTAGCAGAGAGAATCCCAGATCAGATTGTGCCTAATGTGTGTCTGAATTATTCTCAGTTCACTAGCAGAGAGAATCCCAGATCAGATTGTGCCTAATGTGTGTCTGAATTATTATCAGTTCACTAGCAGAGAGAATCCCAGATCAGATTGTGCCAGTGTAACCAGTGTGAAATGGCTAGCTAGTTAGCGGGGTGCGCGTTAATAGCGTTTCAATCAGTGATGTCACTGGCACTGAGACCTTGAAGTAGTTGTTTCCTCCGGTGCTTTTGTGGAGCGATAGGTAACGATGCTTCGCGGGAGGCAGTTGTCGATGTGTTCAGAGGGTCCCTGATTCGAGTCCAGGTAGGGGCGAGGAGAGGGACGGAAACAACACTGTTACACCAACTCCTAAGGTGGTCGTTTGGCATAACAAGGAATAATAGGTATGGACACAAACAGATCTGGGACACCAGGACGGGGTTGGTTCCAGGTTTAAGCGGTCGACTAGGGACCACAGCGTTACTTCTGACCAGAACCCTGAGGGTATAGGGAAGTGTAGGGAATAGAGTGGTATTAGGAATGGAAACACTGAGATGCTTCTGTCTGTTGTTGGATGATCTGTTGAAGTCAGGACAGTGTTCAGTGAAACACGAGGTAATAAAAAGGAGATGGATGGATGGAGTGAGAGAAGGAGGGAATAAAGGAGAGATGGATGGATGGAGTGAGAGATGGATGGATGGAGTGAGAGAAGGAGGGAATAAAGGAGAGATGGATGGATGGAGTGAGAGAAGGAGAGAATAAAGGAGAGATGGATGGATGGAGTGAGAGATGGATGGATGGAGTGAGAGATGGATGGATGGAGTGAGAGAAGGAGGGATGGAGTGAGAGAAGGAGGGAATAAAAAGGAGATGGATGGATGGAGTGAGAGATGGATGGATGGAGTGAGAGATGGATGGATGGAGTGAGAGAAGGAGGGAATAAAGGAGAGATGGATGGATGGAGTGAGAGATGGATGGATGGAGTGAGAGATGGATGGATGGAGTGAGAGAAGGAGGGATGGAGTGAGAGAAGGAGGGAATAAAAAGGAGATGGATGGATGGAGTGAGAGATGGATGGATGGAGTGAGAGATGGATGGATGGAGTGAGAGAAGGAGGGATGGAGTGAGAGAAGGAGGGAATAAAAAGGAGATGGATGGATGGAGTGAGAGAAGGAGGTAATAAAGGAGAGATGGATGGATGGAGTGAGAGATGGATGGATGGAGTGAGAGATGGATGGATGGAGTGAGAGAAGGATGGATGGAGTGAGAGATGGATGGATGGAGTGAGAGAAGGAGGGAATAAATGAGACATGGATGGATGGAGTGAGAGAAGGAGGGAATAAAGGTGAGATGGATGGATGGAGTGAGAGATGGATGGATGGAGTGAGAGATGGATGGATGGAGTGAGAGAAGGAGGGAATAAATGAGACATGGATGGATGGAGTGAGAGAAGGAGGGAATAAAGGAGAGATGGATGGATGGAGTGAGAGATGGATGGATGGAGTGAGAGAAGGAGGGAATAAAGGAGAGATGGATGGATGGAGTGAGAGAAGGAGGGAATAAAGGAGAGATGGATGGATGGAGTGAGAGATGGATGGATGGATGGAGTGAGAGATGGATGGATGGATGGAGTGAGAGAAGGAGGGAATAAAGGAGAGATGGATGGATGGAGTGAGAGAAGGATGGATGGAGTGAGAGATGGATGGATGGAGTGAGAGAAGGAGGTAATAAAAAGGAGATGGATGGATGGAGTGAGAGAAGGAGGTAATAAAAAGGAGATGGATGGATGGAGTGAGAGAAGGAGGTAATAAAAAGGAGATGGATGGATGGAGTGAGAGAAGGAGGGAATAAATGAGAGATGGATGGATGGAGTGAGAGAAGGAGGTAATAAAAAGGAGATGGATACATTCAGCGCTGAAGCTGTCTAAGGAATGGCACTGACTGAGAATAAAATGTAATGATACTGGGTGTGTGAGCATCAATGCATACACTGAATTTGTGTGTGTGTGTGTGTGTGTGTGTGTGTGTGTGTGTGTGTGTGTGTGTGTGTGTGTGTGTGTGTGTTACTCAACGGAGATAATACCTAATTTACTTTGGCAATGGACTGAGTGAACGTCTTCAAATCTGCCAAATGACAATATAAAAACGGAATATTATACAAGACTGAAAGCACTTTCGTTGTCATCACATCATGGCACCCTATTTCTTTGTCATATACAGTGCCTTGCGAAAGTATTCGGCCCCCTTGAACTTTGCGACCTTTTGCCACATTTCAGGCTTCAAACATAAAGATATAAAACTGTATTTTTTGTGAAGAATCAACAACAAGTGGGACACAATCATGAAGTGGAACGACATTTATTGGATATTTCAAACTTTTTTAACAAATCAAAAACTGAAAAATTGGGCGTGCAAAATTATTCAGCCCCTTTACTTTCAGTGCAGCAAACTCTCTCCAGAAGTTCAGTGAGGATCTCTGAATGATCCAATGTTGACCTAAATGACTAATGATGATAAATACAATCCACCTGTGTGTAATCAAGTCTCCGTATAAATGCACCTGCACTGTGATAGTCTCAGAGGTCCGTTAAAAGCGCAGAGAGCATCATGAAGAACAAGGAACACACCAGGCAGGTCCGAGATACTGTTGTGAAGAAGTTTAAAGCCGGATTTGGATGCAAAAAGATTTCCCAAGCTTTAAACATCCCAAGGAGCACTGTGCAAGCGATAATATTGAAACGGAAGGAGTATCAGACCACTGCAAATCTACCAAGACCTGGCCGTCCCTCTAAACTTTCAGCTCATACAAGGAGAAGACTGATCAGAGATGCAGCCAAGAGGCCCATGATCACTCTGGATGAACTGCAGAGATCTACAGCTGAGGTGGGAGACTCTGTCCATAGGACAACAATCAGTCGTATATTGCACAAATCTGGCCTTTATGGAAGAGTGGCAAGAAGAAAGCCATTTCTTAAAGATATCCATAAAAAGTGTTGTTTAAAGTTTGCCACAAGCCACCTGGGAGACACACCAAACATGTGGAAGAAGGTGCTCTGGTCAGATGAAACCAAAATTGAACTTTTTGGCAAAAATGCAAAACGTTATGTTTGGCGTAAAAGCAACACAGCTGAACACACCATCCCCACTGTCAAACATGGTGGTGGCAGCATCATGGTTTGGGCCTGCTTTTCTTCAGCAGGGACAGGGAAGATGGTTAAAATTGATGGGAAGATGGATGGAGCCAAATACAGGACCATTCTGGAAGAAAACCTGATGGAGTCTGCAAAAGACCTGCGACTGGGACGGAGATTTGTCTTCCAACAAGACAATGATCCAAAACATAAAGCAAAATCTACAATGGAATGGTTCAAAAATAAACATATCCAGGTGTTAGAATGGCCAAGTCAAAGTCCAGACCTGAATCCAATCGAGAATCTGTGGAAAGAACTGAAAACTGCTGTTCACAAATGCTCTCCATCCAACCTCACTGAGCTCAAGCTGTTTTGCAAGGAGGAATGGGAAAAAAATTCAGTCTCTCAATGTGCAAAACTGATAGAGACATACCCCAAGCGACTTACAGCTGTAATCGCAGCAAAAGGTGGCGCTACAAAGTATTAACTTAAGGGGGCTGAATAATTTTGCACGCCCAATTTTTCAGCTTTTGATTTGTTAAAAAAGTTTGAAATATCCAATAAATGTCGTTCCACTTCATGATTGTGTCCCACTTGTTGTTGATTCTTCACAAAAAAATACAGTTTTATATCTTTATGTTTGAAGCCTGAAATGTGGCAAAAGGTCGCAAAGTTCAAGGGGGCCGAATACTTTCGCAAGGCACTGTATGGTGCACTACAACAGACCAGACCTATTCCCTAACTAGTGCACTATATAGGGACTAGGGTGTAATTTGGGATGCATTCCAAGGCTATCTAAGGTGTGTGTGCATTTGGAACGTATTCAGACCCCTTGACTTTTTATCCCACATTTTGTTACATTACATTCTAAAATGTATTTAAAATAAAAAATCCTCATCGATCTACACACAATGCCCCATAGAGACAATACAAAAACAGTAACAAAAACAGAAATACCTTATTTACATAAGTATTCAGACCATTTGCTATTAGATTCTAAATTTAGCTCAGGTGCATCCTGTTTCCATTGATCATCCTTAAGATGTTTCTACAACTTGATTGGAGTCCACCTGTGGTAAATTACATTGATTGGACATGATTTGGAAAGGCACACACCTGTCTATTTAAGGTCACACAGTTGACAGTGCATGTCAGAGAAAAAACCAAGCCATGAGGTCGAAGGAATTGTCTGTATGGCTCTGAGACAGGATTGTGTCGAGGCACAGATCTGGGGAAGGGTACCAAAACATTTCTGCCCCCAAGAACACAGTGGCCTCCATCATTCTTAAATGGAAGAAGTTTGAAACCACCAAGACTCTTTCTAGAGATGGCCGCCAGGCCAAACTGAGCAATCGGGGGAGAAGGGCCTTAGTCAGGGAAGGGACCAAGAACCCGATGGCCAATCTGACAGAGCTCTAAAGTTCCTCTGTGGAGATGGGAGAACCTTCCAGAAGGACAACCATCTCTACAGCACACCACCAATCAGGCCTTTATAGTAGAGTGGCCAGCCAGAAGCTACATTTCTCAGTAAAAGGCACATGACAGCCTGCTTGGAGTTTACCAAAAGGCACCTAAAGACTCTCAGACCAGGAGAAACAAGATTCTCTGATCTGATGAAAGCAATACTCAACTCTTTGGCCTGAATGCCAAGCATCACATCTCGAGGAAATCTGCATGGTGGTGGCAGCATCATGCTGTGGGGATGTGTTACAGTGGCAGGGACTGGGAGACTAGTCAGGATTGAGGGAAAGATGAACATAGGAAAGTACAGAGAGATCCTTGATGAAAACCTGCTCCAGAGCGCTCAAGACCTCAGACTGGGGTTCCAACAGGACAACGACCCTAAACACACAGCCAAGACAACGCAGGAGTGGCTTCGGAACAAGTCTCTGAATGTCCTTGAGGGCCACTCAACCCAGAGCCCGGACTTGAACCTGATAGAACATCTCTGGAGAGACCTGAAAATAGCTGTGCATCGATGCTCCTCATCCAACCTGACAGAGCTTGAGAGGATCTATCTGCCAAGAAAAATGGGAGAAACTCCCCAAATACAGGTGTACCAAGCTTGGTGTCATGGAAAACATAGCTTGTCCCAAAAAAGTTATTTCTTAGCCCAACTTAATGGGCTATGTTGAGCATAGGGACTGGGTAAGTTGAGCAGCCTTGGGGTAAGTGGGTGATGGTGTCCTGTGACAGTGGTGATGGTGTCCTGTGACAGTGGGTGATGGTGTCCTGTGACAGTGGGTGATGGTGTCCTGTGACAGTGGGTGATGGTGTCCTGTGACAGTGGGTGATGGTGTCCTGTGACAGTGGGTGATGGTGTCCTGTGACAGTGGGTGATGGTGTCCTGTGACAGTGGGTGATGGTGTCCTGTGACAGTGGGTGATGGTGTCCTGTGACCGTGGGTGATGAGGTCCTGTGACCGTGGGTGATGGTGCTGGTAGGTTAAAGTTGCTTTCAAGGAATGGGGATGTGGTATACTGTATATAGTGTTGAAGTCGGAAGTTTACATACACCTTAGCCAAATACATTTAAACTCAGTTTTTCCACAATTCCTGACATTTCATCTTAAGAAAAATTCCCTGTCTCATGTCAGTTAGGATGACCACTTTATTTTAAGAATGTGAAATATCAGAATAATAGTAGAGAGAATGATTTATTTCAGCTTTTATTTCTTTCATCACATTCCCATTAGGTCAGAAGTTTACATACACTCAATTAGTATTTGGTAGCATTGCCTTTAAATTGTTTAACTTGGGTCTGTGATGCCCTGGCCATAGAGAGGCTTTTATGCTCTATTTTGGTTAGGCCAGGGTGTGACTAGGGTGGGAATTCTAGTGTCTTTATTTCTATGTTTTCTATTTCTGTGTGTTTGGCCGGGTGTGGTTCTCAATCAGAGGCAGCTGTCTATCGTTGTCTCTGATTGAGAATCATACTTAGGCATCTTTTTCCCACCTGTGTTTGTGGGTAGTTGTTTTCTGTTTGCACCAAACAGAACTGTTTCGTTTTTGTTCAGTTTGAATAAATAATCATGAACACGTATCACTCTGCGCTTTGGTCCTCTTCTTCAGACGAGCGTGACAGGGTCAAAGGTTTCGGGTAGCAAAGTACGTTCATCTCTAGGAGACAGAACGTGTCTCCTTCCTGAGCGTTATGATGGCTGCATGGTCCCATGGTGTCTATACTTGCGCACTATTGTTTGTACAGATGAATGTGGTACCTTCAGACGTTTGGAAATTGCTCCCAATGATGAACCAGAATTGTGGAGGTATACAATTGTTTTTCTGAGGTCTTGGCTGATTTCTTTTGATTTTCCCATGATGTCAAGCAAAGAGGCACTGAGTTTGAAAGTAGGCCTTGATATTCATCCACAGGTACACCTCCAACTGACTCAAATGATGTCAGCCTATCAGAAGCTTCTAAAGCCATTACATCATTTTCTGGAATGTTCCAAGCTGTTTAAAGGCACTGTCAACTTAGTGTATGTAAACTTCTGACCCACTGGAATTGATACAGTGAATTATAAGTGAAATAATGACTTGTGTCATGGACAAAGTAGATGTCCTAACCGACTTGCCAAAACTATAGTTTGTTAACAAGAAATGTGTGGAGTGGTTGAAAAACGAGTTTTAAGTTCAGTTTATTTTTTTTCCATCTCTTGAATGGACTTCTTCCTTTTCTCTCTTCCCTGGTTACTCTTACAAGAACCTGAAGGGGGGCCAGAGCCCTGCTTATATTGTGTTTGTATTCACGTTGACGATGTCTGCTCTGTACCAATAAAAAATTGATCTGAAGTTCACAAGCATGACGCATTGAAACAACACAGTGCATAAAATGGACTAAATGTAATCATCATTTGTACGGGTCATGGTGGCCTTTTGCTCAACTTACCCCGAGGCAAACATGTAGACTATTGTAGTCTACACAGCTACAATGATGCACTTTCATGCTAGGTTTAGGACGTCATATTGTAGCGTATCGAGACACCAACTGATGTATAAAACTATCTCCTTTGGCCTCCCGAGTGTCACAGAGGTCTAAGACACTGCATCACGGTGCTAGCTGTGTCACTAGAGATCCTGGGTTCGAGTCCAGGCTCTGTTGCAGCCAGCCGCGACCTGGAGACCCATGGGGCGGCACACAATCGGCCCAGCGTCGTCTGGGTTAGGGGAGGTTTGGCCGGAAGGTTATTTTCCCATCGTGCTCTAGCGACTCCTGTGGCGGGTCGGACGCACGCCGACACGGTCGCCAGGTGCACGGTGTTTCCTCCGACACGTTGGTGAGGCTGGCTTCCGGGTTAAGTGGGCATTGTGTCAAGAAGCAGTGTGGCTTGGTTGGGTTGTGTTTCGGAGGACGCGTGGCTCTCGACCTTCGCCTCTCCTGAGTCCGCACGGGAGTTGCAGCTATGAGACAAGACTGTAACTACCAATTGGATACCACGGAATTGGGGAGAAAACAAGGTTATTTATTTTGTTAAATACCATCTACTTTGGTTTAGATACAAGTATAATGAAACCTACAATACATTCATTTGACTTTGTGAAAATCCATTTTTTTGGACCTAACTTGTTGACCAATTTTTTTCACGTGGTTTCGCCCTTTACAGACTCCATAAAATTATGGCCTCTTCCTAAATATTTGGTCACATGATTCATTTTGTGTATGGTTTCCTAGAAACTAGAGATGGCTCATGTTACCCCACTCTCCCCTGATGCAGCAACATTAACTCCCATTTCAAAATAGTTTAGAGGTTTGGGATAATTCAAAAACAGTCTGAAAAATAGAAAACAGGTTAATATCAATGTTTAACCCCCTCAGGTCAGTGTCTGCGCCAGTTTAAACTATAGACACACTATATATACAAAAGTATATGGACACCCTTTCAAATGAGTGGATTCGGCTATTTTCAGCCACATCCATTGCTGACAGGTGTATTAAATCGAGCACACAGCCATGCAATCTCCATAGACAAACATTGGCAGGAGAATGGCCTGTACTGAAGAGCTCGGTGACAGTCATGGCTGCCTGCAACACTCATTCTTCACAGGTCCAATCAGAGCACTGCTGAGTGAATATCCAGATAATTTAGGTCGGCAGTGATTTATTTCAACACCTTAATCAGAGGGCTTTTTTTCATCAAGTGATTTAAATGTGAAGTACGTCCTAAATTGCACCCTATTCTCTAAACAAGTGCAATACTTTTGACCAGAGCCCAATTTGGCCAATCCAAGCTGGTGGGGCCTTTTCATCAAGTGATTTAGATGTTATCTGTCTGCTCCAGACTGGTTAGAGACGTGTCTTGGCATCAGTGTTGTCTCAATGAACAAGGCAGTTAACCCACTGTTCCTAGCCCGTCATTAAAAATAAGAATTTGTTCTTAACTGACTTGCCTAGTTAAATAAAGGTAAAATAAAATTAAAAACAAATGTTAAATGCCAACTGGTTCTCATTTGTGTCAATACATCAGAAGAGGTTGTGGGTAACGCCAAGGAGTGGGGCACCCGCCTGCAACACCAATGTTGTGAGATCAAGTTACTTTGTACAGTAAGTCACATTGTACAGTAAGTCACTTTGATTAAATGTACACTACCGGTCAAAAACATACTAATTCAAGGGTTTTTCTAAATGTTTGACAGTTTTCTACATTGTAGAATAACAGTGAAGACATCAAAACTATGAAATAACACATATGGAATCATGTAGTAACCAAGAAAGTGATAAACACATAAAAAATATATTTTATAGTTCTTCAAAGTAGCCACCTTTTGCCTTGATGACAGCTTTGCACACTCTTGGCATTCTCTCAACCAGCTTCATGAGGTATTCACCTGGAATGCATTTCAATTTTAACAGGTGCGCCTTCTTATAAGTTCATTTGTGGAATTTATTTTCTTCTTAAATGTGTTTGAGCCAATCAGTTGTGTTGTGACCAGGTAGAAAATAGTAAGAAAAAAGAAGCCCTGGAATGAGTCGGTGTTCTAAAACTTCTGACAGGTAGTTTATGGGCTCACTGTACTTACTGTAAGTTACTTTGCATAAAAGTGTCTGCTTAAATGGCATACAAATTCCATTTAAATTCTGGAAGTAAACTGAATGAATTGAAATGGAATTGACCCAAAACCCCAACCATGCAGCCCAACTGTCTTGACTCTCCTGTCCTAGTATTGAAAGAGACCAGTACAGTGTTGTCCTAGTATTGAACCAGACCAGTACAGTGTTGTCCTAATATTGAACCAGACCAGTACAGTGTTGTCCTAATATTGAACCAGACCAGTACAGTGTTGTCCTAATATTGAACCAGGCCAGTACAGTGTTGTCCTAATATTGAACCAGACCATTAGTGTTGTCCTAATATTGAACCAGACCAGTACAGAGTGTTTAGTGGTTTAGAGCCAAAGTGTTTATGCTCTGTACCTAATGGTACCCTATTCCCTACATAGTGCACTACTTTTGACCAAAACTAGTGCACTATGAAGTGAATAGGATGCCATTTGGAATACACATTGTTAGAAGTGTCCCGTACTCAGACACCATCACTAATCTGTGCTCTATTCTCGTTACCGAGGGACTTTCTGGCAGCCTGCGCCCTGCGGCCCTCTCTGTGGTTCCTAATTACATTTTTCTGTTATCACTAAAACTGTCCCCAAATGTGCTTCTTCAATGTGCGTTTAGTCGTGTTTCATATAATAATTATATTTATTATAAAAACGGAATATTATACAAGACTGAAAGCACTTTCGTTGTCATCACATCATGGCACCCTATTTCTTTGTCATATACAGTGCCTTGCGAAAGTATTCGGCCCCCTTGAACTTTGCGACCTTTTGCCACATTTCAGGCTTCAAACATAAAGATATAAAACTGTATTTTTTGTGAAGAATCAACAACAAGTGGGACACAATCATGAAGTGGAACGACATTTATTGGATATTTCAAACTTTTTTAACAAATCAAAAACTGAAAAATTGGGCGTGCAAAATTATTCAGCCCCTTTACTTTCAGTGCAGCAAACTCTCTCCAGAAGTTCAGTGAGGATCTCTGAATGATCCAATGTTGACCTAAATGACTAATGATGATAAATACAATCCACCTGTGTGTAATCAAGTCTCCGTATAAATGCACCTGCACTGTGATAGTCTCAGAGGTCCGTTAAAAGCGCAGAGAGCATCATGAAGAACAAGGAACACACCAGGCAGGTCCGAGATACTGTTGTGAAGAAGTTTAAAGCCGGATTTGGATGCAAAAAGATTTCCCAAGCTTTAAACATCCCAAGGAGCACTGTGCAAGCGATAATATTGAAATGGAAGGAGTATCAGACCACTGCAAATCTACCAAGACCTGGCCGTCCCTCTAAACTTTCAGCTCATACAAGGAGAAGACTGATCAGAGATGCAGCCAAGAGGCCCATGATCACTCTGGATGAACTGCAGAGATCTACAGCTGAGGTGGGAGACTCTGTCCATAGGACAACAATCAGTCGTATATTGCACAAATCTGGCCTTTATGGAAGAGTGGCAAGAAGAAAGCCATTTCTTAAAGATATCCATAAAAAGTGTTGTTTAAAGTTTGCCACAAGCCACCTGGGAGACACACCAAACATGTGGAAGAAGGTGCTCTGGTCAGATGAAACCAAAATTGAACTTTTTGGCAAAAATGCAAAACGTTATGTTTGGCGTAAAAGCAACACAGCTGAACACACCATCCCCACTGTCAAACATGGTGGTGGCAGCATCATGGTTTGGGCCTGCTTTTCTTCAGCAGGGACAGGGAAGATGGTTAAAATTGATGGGAAGATGGATGGAGCCAAATACAGGACCATTCTGGAAGAAAACCTGATGGAGTCTGCAAAAGACCTGCGACTGGGACGGAGATTTGTCTTCCAACAAGACAATGATCCAAAACATAAAGCAAAATCTACAATGGAATGGTTCAAAAATAAACATATCCAGGTGTTAGAATGGCCAAGTCAAAGTCCAGACCTGAATCCAATCGAGAATCTGTGGAAAGAACTGAAAACTGCTGTTCACAAATGCTCTCCATCCAACCTCACTGAGCTCAAGCTGTTTTGCAAGGAGGAATGGGAAAAAAATTCAGTCTCTCAATGTGCAAAACTGATAGAGACATACCCCAAGCGACTTACAGCTGTAATCGCAGCAAAAGGTGGCGCTACAAAGTATTAACTTAAGGGGGCTGAATAATTTTGCACGCCCAATTTTTCAGCTTTTGATTTGTTAAAAAAGTTTGAAATATCCAATAAATGTCGTTCCACTTCATGATTGTGTCCCACTTGTTGTTGATTCTTCACAAAAAAATACAGTTTTATGTCTTTATGTTTGAAGCCTGAAATGTGGCAAAAGGTCGCAAAGTTCAAGGGGGCCGAATACTTTCGCAAGGCACTGTATGGTGCACTACAACAGACCAGACCTATTCCCTAACTAGTGCACTATATAGGGACTAGGGTGTAATTTGGGATGCATTCCAAGGCTATCTAAGGTGTGTGTGCATTTGGAAAGTATTCAGACCCCTTGACTTTTTATCCCACATTTTGTTACATTACATTCTAAAATGTATTTAAAATAAAAAATCCTCATCGATCTACACACAATGCCCCATAGAGACAATACAAAACAGTAACAAAAACAGAAATACCTTATTTACATAAGTATTCAGACCATTTGCTATTAGATTCTAAATTTAGCTCAGGTGCATCCTGTTTCCATTGATCATCCTTAAGATGTTTCTACAACTTGATTGGAGTCCACCTGTGGTAAATTACATTGATTGGACATGATTTGGAAAGGCACACACCTGTCTATTTAAGGTCACACAGTTGACAGTGCATGTCAGAGAAAAAACCAAGCCATGAGGTCGAAGGAATTGTCTGTATGGCTCTGAGACAGGATTGTGTCGAGGCACAGATCTGGGGAAGGGTACCAAAACATTTCTGCCCCCAAGAACACAGTGGCCTCCATCATTCTTAAATGGAAGAAGTTTGAAACCACCAAGACTCTTTCTAGAGATGGCCGCCAGGCCAAACTGAGCAATCGGGGGAGAAGGGCCTTAGTCAGGGAAGGGACCAAGAACCTGATGGCCAATCTGACAGAGCTCTAAAGTTCCTCTGTGGAGATGGGAGAACCTTCCAGAAGGACAACCATCTCTGCAGCACACCACCAATCAGGCCTTTATAGTAGAGTGGCCAGCCAGAAGCTACATTTCTCAGTAAAAGGCACATGACAGCCTGCTTGGAGTTTACCAAAAGGCACCTAAAGACTCTCAGACCAGGAGAAACAAGATTCTCTGATCTGATGAAAGCAATACTCAACTCTTTGGCCTGAATGCCAAGCATCACATCTCGAGGAAATCTGCATGGTGGTGGCAGCATCATGCTGTGGGGATGTGTTACAGTGGCAGGGACTGGGACTGGGAGACTAGTCAGGATTGAGGGAAAGATGAACATAGGAAAGTACAGAGAGATCCTTGATGAAAACCTGCTGCAGAACGCTCAAGACCTCAGACTGGGGTTCCAACAGGACAACGACCCTAAACACACAGCCAAGACAACGCAGGAGTGGCTTCGGAACAAGTCTCTGAATGTCCTTGAGGGCCACTCAACCCAGAGCCAGGACTTGAACCTGATAGAACATCTCTGGAGAGACCTGCAAATAGCTGTGCATCGATGCTCCTCATCCAACCTGACAGAGCTTGAGAGGATCTATCGGCCAAGAAAAATGGGAGAAACTCCCCAAATACAGGTGTACCAAGCTTGGTGTCATGGAAAACATAGCTTGTCCCAAAAAAGTTCTTTCTTAGCCCAACTTACCCCGGGTATGGGCTATGTTGAGCATAGGGACTGGGTAAGTTGAGCAGCCTTGGGGTAAGTGGGTGATGGTGTCCTGTGACAGTGGTGATGGTGTCCTGTGACAGTGGGTGATGGTGTCCTGTGACAGTGGGTGATGGTGTCCTGTGACAGTGGGTGATGGTGTCCTGTGGGTGATGGTGTCCTGTGACAGTGGGTGATGGTGTCCTGTGACAGTGGGTGATGGTGTCCTGTGACAGTGGGTGATGGTGTCCTGTGACAGTGGGTGATGGTGTCCTGTGACAGTGGGTGATGGTGTCCTGTGACAGTGGGTGATGGTGTCCTGTGACAGTGGGTGATGGTGTCCTGTGACAGTGGGTGATGAGGTCCTGTGACCGTGGGTGATGGTGCTGGTAGGTTAAAGTTGCTTTCAAGGAATGGGGATGTGGTATACTGTATATAGTGTTGAAGTCGTAAGTTTACATACACCTCAGCCAAATACATTTAAACTCAGTTTTTCCACAATTCCTGACATTTCATCTTAAGAAAAAATCCCTGTCTCATGTCAGTTAGGATGACCACTTTATTTTAAGAATGTGAAATATCAGAATAATAGTAGAGAGAATGATTTATTTCAGCTTTTATTTCTTTCATCACATTCCCATTAGGTCAGAAGTTTACATACACTCAATTAGTATTTGGTAGCATTGCCTTTAAATTGTTTAACTTGGGTCGGTCATGCCCAGGGTGGGAATTCTAGTGTCTTTATTTCTATGTTTTCTATTTCTGTGTGTTTGGCCGGGTGTGGTTCTCAATCAGAGGCAGCTGTCTATCGTTGTCTCTGATTGAGAATCATACTTAGGCATCTTTTTCCCACCTGTGTTTGTGGGTAGTTGTTTTCTGTTTGCACCAGACAGAACTGTTTCGTTTTTGTTCAGTTTGAATAAATAATCATGAACACGTATCACGCTGCGCTTTGGTCCTCTTCTTCAGACGAGCGTGACAGGGTCAAAGGTTTCGGGAAGCCTTCCACAAGCTTCCCACAATAAATTGGGTGAATTTTGGCCCATTCCTCCTGACAGAGCTGGTGTAACTGAGTCAGGTTTGTAGGCCTCCTCACTCGCAGGTGCTTTTTCAGTTCTGCCCACAGATTTTCTATAGGATTGAGGTCAGGGCTTTGTGATGGCCACTCCAATACCTTGACCTTGTTGTCCTTAAGCCATTTTGCCACAACTTTGGAAGTATGCTTGGGGTCATTGTCCATTTGGGAGACCCATTTGCGACCAAGCTTTAACTTCCAGACTGAAGTCTTGAGATGTTGCTTCAATATATCCACATCCTTTTCCTGCCCCATGATGAAATCTGTTTTGTGAAGTGCACCAGTCCCTCCTGCAGAAAAGCTTCACGGTTGGGATGGTGTTCTTCGGCTTGCAAGCATCCCCCTTTTTCTCTCCAAACAGAACAATGGTCATTATGGCCAAACAGTTCTATTTTTGTTGTTTCATCAGACCAGAGGACATTTCTCCAAAAAGTACAAACTTTGTCCCCATGTGCAGTTGCAAACCGTAGTCTGGCTTTTTATGGCGGTTTTGGAGCAGTGACTTCTTCCTTGCTGAGCGGCCTTTCAGGTTATGTCGATATAGGACTTGTTTTACTGTGGATATAGATACTTTTGTACCTGTTTCCTCCAGCATCTTCACAAGGTCCTTTGCTGTTGTTCTGTACTTTTCACAGCAAAGTACGTTCATCTCTAGGAGACAGAACGTGTCTCCTTCCTGAATGTTATTATGGCTGCATGGTCCCATGGTGTCTATACTTGCGTACTATTGTTTGTACAGATGAATGTGGTACCTTCAGACGTTTGGAAATTGCTCCCAAGGATGAACCAGACTTGTGGAGGTCTACAATTGTTTTTCTGAGGTCTTGGCTGATTTCTTTTGATTTTCCCATGATGTCAAGCAAAGAGGCACTGAGTTTGAAAGTAGGCTTTGATATTCATCCACAGGTACACCTCCAATTGACTCAAATGATGTAAATTAGCCTATCAGAAGCTTCTAAAGCCATGACATCATTTTCTGGAATGTTCCAAGCTGTTTAAAGGCACTGTCAACTTAGTGTATGTAAACTTCTGACCCACTGGAATTGATACAGTGAATTATAAGTGAAATAATCTGTCTTTAAACGATTATTGGAAAAATGGCTTGTGTCATGGACAAAGTAGATGTCCTAACCGACTTGCCAAAACTATAGTTTGTTAACAAGAAATGTGTGGAGTGGTTGAAAAACGAGTTTTAAATTCAGTTGAGTTTAAATTCTCTTGAATGGACTTCTTCATTTTCTCCCTTCCCTGGTTACTCTTACAAGAACCTGAAGGGGGGCCAGAGCCCTGCTTATTTTATATTTGTATTCACGTTGACGATGTCTGCTCTGTACCAATAAAACATGGATCTGAAGTTCACAAGCATGACGCATTGAAACAACACAGTGCATAAAATGGACTAAATGTAATCATCATTTGTACGGGTCATGGTGGCCTTTTGCTCAACTTACCCCGAGGCAAACATGTAGACTATTGTAGTCTACACAGCTACAACGATGCACTTTCATACTAGGTTTAGGACGTCATATTGTAGCGTATCGAGACACCAACTGATGTATAAAACTATCTCCTTTGGCCTCCCGAGTGGCACAGTGGTCTAAGACACTGCGTCACAGTGCTAGCTGTGTCACTAGAGATCCTGGGTTCGAGTCCAGGCTCTGTTGCAGCCAGCCGCGACCTGGAGACCCACGCGGCGGCACACAATCGGCCCAGCGTCGTCTGGGTTAGGGGAGGGTTTGGCCGGAAGGTATGTTCTTTTCCCATCGCGCTCTAGCGACTCCTGTGGTGGGTCGGACGCAGTGCACACTGACACGGTCGCCTGACATGGTCGCCAGGTGCACGGTGTTTCCTCCGACACGTTGGTGAGGCTGGCTTCCGGGTTAAGTGGGCATTGTGTCAAGAAGCAGTGTGGCTTGGTTGGGTTGTGTTTCGGAGGACGCGTGGCTCTCGACCTTCGCCTCTCCTGAGTCCGCACGGGAGTTGCAGCTATGAGACAAGACTGTAACTACCAATTGGATACCACGGAATTGGGGAGAAAACAAGGTTATTTATTTTGTTAAATACCATCTACTTTGGTTTAGATACAAGTATAATGAAACCTACAATACATTCATTTGACTTTGTGAAAATCCATTTTTTTGGACCTAACTTGTTGACCAATTTTTTTCACGTGGTTTCGCCCTTCACAGACTCCATAAAATTATGGCCTCTTCCTAAATATTTGGTCACATGATTCATTTTGTGTATGGTTTCCTAGAAACTAGAGATGGCTCATGTTACCCCACTCTCCCCTGATGCAGAAACATTAACTCCCATTTCAAAATAGTTTAGAGGTTTGGGATAATTCAAAAACAGTCTGAAAAATAGAAAACAGGGAATATCAATGTTTAACCCCCTCAGGTCAGTGTCTGCGCCAACGGCAGTTTAAATCATAGACACACTATATATACAAAAGTATATGGACACCCTTTCAAATTAGTGGATTCGGCTATTTCAGCCACATCCATTGCTGACAGGTGTATTAAATCGAGTACACAGCGATGCAATCTCCATAGACAAACATTGGCAGGAGAATGGCCTGTACTGAAGAGCTCAGTGACAGTCATGGCTGCCTGCAACACTCATTCTTCACAGGTCCAATCAGAGCACTGCTGAGTGAATATCCAGATAATTTAGGTCGGCAGTGATTTATTTCAACACCTTAATCAGAGGGCTTTTTTTCATCAAGTGATTTAGATGTTATCTGTCTGCTCCAGACTGGTTAGAGACTTGTCTTGGCATCAGTGTTGTCTCAATGAACAAGGCAGTTAACCCACTGTTCCTAGACCAGTTAACCCACTGTTCCTAGACCAGTTAACCCACTGTTCCTAGACCAGTTAACCCACTGTTCCTAGACCAGTTAACCCATTGTTCCTAGACCGTCATTGTAAAATAAGAGTTGGTTCTTAACTGACTTGCCTAGTTAAATAAAGGTAAAATATATATTTTTTAAAATGTTAAATGCCAACTGGTTCTCATTTGTGTCAAAACATCAGAAGAGGTTGTGGGTAACGCCAAGGAGTGGGGCACCCGCCTGCAACACCAATGTTGTGAGATCAAGTCACGTTGTACAGTAAGTCACGTTGTACAGTAAGTCACTTTGATTAAATGTACACTACCGGTCAAAAACATACTAATTCAAGGGTTTTTCTAAATGTTTGACAGTTTTCTACATTGTAGAATAACAGTGAAGACATCAAAACTATGAAATAACACATATGGAATCATGTAGTAACCAAGAAAGTGATAAACACATAAAAAATATATTTTATAGTTCTTCAAAGTAGCCACCTTTTGCCTTGATGACAGCTTTGCACACTCTTGGCATTCTCTCAACCAGCTTCATGAGGTATTCACCTGGAATGCATTTCAATTTTAACAGGTGCGCCTTCTTATAAGTTCATTTGTGGAATTTATTTTCTTCTTAAATGTGTTTGAGCCAATCAGTTGTGTTGTGACCAGATAGAAAATAGTAAGAAAAAAGAAGCCCTGGAATGAGTCGGTGTTCTAAAACTTCTGACAGGTAGTTTATGGGCTCACTGTACTTACTGTAAGTTACTTTGCATAAAAGTGTCTGCTTAAATGGCATACAAATTCCATTTAAATTCTGGAAGTAAACTGAATGAATTGAAATGGAATTGACCCAAAACCCCAACCATGCAGCCCAACTGTCTTGACTCTCCTGTCCTAGTATTGAAAGAGACCAGTACAGTGTTGTCCTAGTATTGAACCAGACCAGTACAGTGTTGTCCTAATATTGAACCAGACCAGTACAGTGTTGTCCTAATATTGAACCAGACCAGTACAGTGTTGTCCTAATATTGAACCAGGCCAGTACAGTGTTGTCCTAATATTGAACCAGACCATTAGTGTTGTCCTAATATTGAACCAGACCAGTACAGAGTGTTTAGTGGTTTAGAGCCAAAGTGTTTATGCTCTGTACCTAATGGTACCCTATTCCCTACATAGTGCACTACTTTTGACCAAAACTAGTGCACTATGAAGTGAATAGGATGCCATTTGGAATACACATTGTTAGAAGTGTCCCGTACTCAGACACCATCACTAATCTGTGCTCTATTCTCGTTACCGAGGGACTTTCTGGCAGCCTGCGCCCTGCGGCCCTCTCTGTGGTTCCTAATTACATTTTTCTGTTATCACTAAAACTGTCCCCAAATGTGCTTCTTCAATGTGCGTTTAGTCGTGTTTCATATAATAATTATAATAACAGAGTCCTCATTGCTCATTCTTGTCTGTCAGTGGCATCAACACCAGACAGCGGCGTTGGCCAGAGTAAAAAGCAGATCTGGGACCAGGTTGTATATTGTGTTACAGCTGAGGAAATGTTTAACCTAGGTTAACGTGTGTCCAGTCCCCGACTCGTCATGGCTTTTATCAGCGTTATCGAACAGGGTCGTTGAACCTCACAAGGTTCAATGTTCACGTGACAACAGAGTTATAATGATGTTGCAAGAAGAAGCCTTTTTTTTTTTGAAGGTTTGCCTGACTACGCACTTCCTGTTTTCTCCCCAAACTGTTGTTTTTCTTTCAGTAGATTTACTGCCATAGCCCGAGGGAAAACAACCCACCCACAGAATAATCCAATGACCAAGCAGATGCAGCTTTAACACATCTGCAATAACTTGGCTATGACTAATTCTAGGGTACCTCCCCAATGACACTCTATTCCCTATATAGTGCACTACTTTTGACTAGAGCCCTATGGCAAATGGCACCCTATTCCCTATATAGTGCACTACTTTTGACTAGAACCCTATGGCCAATGGCACCCTATTCCCTATATAGTGCACTACTTTTGACTAGAGCCCTATGGCCAATGGCACCCTATTCCCTATATAGTGCACTACTTTTGACTAGAGCCCTATGGCCAATGGCACCCTATTCCCTATATAGTGCACTACTTTTGACTAGAGCCCTATGGCCAATGGCACCCTATTCCCTATATAGTGCACTACTTTTGACTAGAGCCCTATGGCCAATGGCACCCTATTCCTTATACAATGCACTACTTTTGACTAGAGCCCTTTGGCCAATGGCACCCTATTCCCTATATAGTGCACTACTTTTGACTAGAGCCCTATGGCCAATGGCACCCTATTCCCTATATAGTGCACTACTTTTGACTAGAGCCCTTTGGCCAATGGCACCCTATTCCCTATATAGTGCACTACTTTTGACTAGAGCCCTTTGGCCAATGGCACCCTATTCCCTATATAGTGCACTACTTTTGACTAGAGCCCTTTGGCCAATGGCACCCTATTCCCTATATAGTGCACTACTTTTGACTAGAGCCCTTTGGCCAATGGCACCCTATTCCCTATATAGTGCACTACTTTTGATTAGAGCCCTATGCCAAGTGACCCCTACTCCCTACATACTACACTACTGTTGACCTATGGGCCCTGGTCAAAAGTAATGCATTATTAAGTGACTAGCCTGGTAATGGCAGCCATTCTTTTCTCCTGACTTCAGACTCACGTACATCTTTCCTGCAGTCAAATGACCAAATCTCCCTCTGGTGGCCTCATGGGTAGAAGGTTATTCATATTTTTCATAGTTTCATAATTAATAATTATTATTATTATTTTTTTAATCTGCAGAAAATCTGGTGTTTCAATGTGAGAACATTGGAATACATTTCAACTCTGTATCTGACATGGTTCGGGTGTCTTCTTTTGTTCAAGCCCATAACCATGTGTGTGAAGTGTATACTTTTGTTTCAAAGTAGATTTGTTTAAGACTACCCAGAAACACTCTGTGTGGCGCTGATTTCGCCCACTGCAGTAAAAGGTTTAAAGTACCAGTCAGTAATACCAGATGGATTCTGTTCTCAGCTCCTCCCACAGTCTGGTAAAAGTTCCAGTCAGTAATACCAGATGGATTCTGTTCTCAGCTCCTCCCACAGTCTGGTTAAAGTACCAGTCAGTAATACCAGATGGATTCTGTTCTCAGCTCCTCCCACAGTCTGGTTAAAGTACCAGACAATAATACCAGATGGATTCTGTTCTCAGCTCCTCCCACAGTCTGGTTAAAGTTCCAGTCCGTAATACCAGATGGATTCTGTTCTCAGCTCCTCCCACAGTCTGGTTAAAGTTCCAGTCAGTAATACCAGATGGATTCTGTTCTCAGCTCCTCCCACAGTCTGGTTAAAGTACCAGTCAGTAATACCAGATGGATTCTGTTCTCAGCTCCTCCCACAGTCTGGTTAAAGTACCAGTCAGTAATACCAGATGCATTCTGTTCTCAGCTCCTCCCACAGTCTGGTTAAAGTACCAGTCAGTAATACCAGATGCATTCTGTTCTCAGCTCCTCCCACAGTCTGGTTAAAGTACCAGTCAGTAATACCAGATGGATTCTGTTCTCAGCTCCTCCCACAGTCTGGTTAAAGTACCAGTCAGTAATACCAGATGCATTCTGTTCTCAGCTCCTCCCACAGTCTGGTTAAAGTACCAGTCATTAATACCAGATGGATTCTGTTCTCAGCTCCTCCCACAGTCTGGTTAAAGTACCAGTCATTAATACCAGATGGATTCTGTTCTCAGCTCCTCCCACAGTCTGGTTAAAGCAGTCCCTTAACGCTGGGTCAGTTTAGCATTTCCCCCACTCCTAGTTAAGGTTAGGAGTGGGGGAAAGGAATCTAATCCTAGATCTGTACCTAGGGGGAACATCACCTTTGAGGGTTTCCCTTCACATATCAATTTGGATTCCAGGCTATCCCCCCCTCTCTGACCTCAGGATTATATTATTTGAAGTAATGAATTAAAACACTTAATTTTCAACCCAGTCAGAAGTCAGTCACACATAACATGAGGGGTCAGTGAGGCGTGGAACAGAAGAGTTTATTTCAGCTTGACATTTCAGAGCTGCTCCGAGGCAGAGGAGGACAAGAGGGGTTGAAGGAGGTGACAGAAGGACGGAGGGGTGAAGAGGAACTCAGGGGAGGAGGGGTTTGGGTCAAAACCCCTTCCTTTAGGGTTTGGGCAAAGGGGGGGGGGACATGCATGAAGAAGGGTGAGGGTGGCTGTTGAGGACGAGGAAGTTCAAGCTCATTTTCATGGCACTCTAAGGCAAAGGGGAAAATGAGGATGAAGGAGGGGTGGGTTAAATCCCCCCCCCCCCTGTTCCTCTAGGGTTTGTTGCACAGCGTGACACTGACTGGTCACAGACAATAATGTAATGGAAGCGTCAGAACACATCCCCACAAGGGAGTGAGATGAAATGAAGCAACGTATGTGAACATCATCAGACTAATGACACTGCGGGGAGAGACAGGCTGGTCTCATCCAGGGCAGAGGGGTCAGGGTTAAGTAGTCATAAAGCCTTCCAAGTGCTGATTCTAATATTATTTTAGCCTTTCAGATCATAATGAATACGATTACATGGACAGGGGGACCCGATCCTAGATCAGCACTCCTACTCTACGGCTCTGAATACTGGTCCTATTAGATTACATGGACAGGGGGAACCTGATCCTAGACCAGCTCTATGACTGAATACTGGTCCTATTAGATTACATGGACAGGGGGGACCTGATCCTAGATCAGCACTCCTACTCTACGGCTCTGAATACTGGTCCTATTAGATTACATGGACAGGGGGGACCTGATCCTAGACCAGCTCTATGACTGAATACTGGTCCTATTAGATTACATGGACAGGGGGGACCTGATCCTAGACCAGCTCTATGACTGAATACTGGTCCTATTAGATTACATGGACAGGGGGACCTGATCCCAGACCAGTTATATGACTGAATACTGGTCCTATCAGATTACATGGACAGGTGGGACCTGATCCCAGACCAGCACTCCTTGACATTTTGTGAATACAGGCCCAGGGCCATGGGGTTAGGCAGGGTCAAGGGACCGAGACAAGACTGAGACCAAAGCGGTGATGTTAACTGGTGTTTAGGGAAGTAGTGAAGAGCGGTGGCTGTAGCAACCATGTGACCACGGTAACGTTCAGGAATTTGGTAACCATGGAAAAGTCACGTGTGACGTTGTAGGATTCTGTTAAGGATTGTTTTACTCTACGCGGGTCAGTATGTGGCTCAGTCAGTTAGATCGTGGTGCCAACAATAGCCGAGGTTGTGGGTTCAATTCCTGTAGGGATCACACACTGACAATGGACATGCTCTCAGTGTACCGCAAGTCACTTTGGATGGAAGTGTCTTCTCCCAAATAATAATATTATTGTAGTGCCTCGGCCACACACACACACACGCCACTTTCTCTACCCTCTAACTACCCTCTTGCCTTCCGCCTCCTCTTACGTAATGTCGTTCGCATCCCAAATGGAACCTTATTCCCTATTTTGCGCACTAATTTTGACCAGGACCCATAAGGGGTCTGGTCAAAAGTAGGGCACTATAAGGTGAATAGGGTGCCATTTGGTACACAGGCGTCATGACTGCAAATCCAAACTCCATGAAGGCCAAATATGTCACCGATTTCAGACTGTGGCAGGTTTTGCACAACAAAGAGTTGATAATAAATGAAGGGACATATTAAACATGCCACACCAAAACAGTTATATTACTACACAAAGCAGTTCTATTACTCCACAAAGCAGTTCTATTACTCCACAAAGAAGTTCTATTACTCCACAAAGCAGTTCTATTACTCCACAAAGCAGTTCTATTACTCCACAAAGCAGCTCTATTACTCCACAAAGCAGTTCTATTACTCCACAAAGCAGTTCTATTACTCCACAAAGCAGTTCTATTACTCCACAAAGCAGTTATATTACTCCACAAAGCAGCTCTATTACTCCACAAAGCAGTTCTATTACTCCACAAAGCAGCTCTATTACTCCACAAAGCAGTTCTATTACTCCACAAAGCAGTTATATTACTCCACAAAGCAGCTCTATTACTCCACAAAGCAGTTCTATTACTCCACAAAGCAGCTCTATTACTCCACAAAGCAGTTCTATTACTCCACAAAGCAGTTATATTACTACACAAAGCAGTTCTATTACTCCACAAAGCAGCTCTATTACTCCACAAAGCAGTTCTATTACTCCACAAAGCAGTTATATTACTACACAAAGCAGTTCTATTACTCCACAAAGCAGCTCTATTACTCCACAAAGCAGTTCTATTACTCCACAAAGCAGTTATATTACTCCACAAAGCAGTTCTATTACTCCACAAAGCAGTTCTATTACTCCACAAAGCAGTTCTATTACTCCACAAAGCAGTTCTATTACTCCACAAAGCAGTTCTATTACTCCACAAAGCAGCTCTATTACTCCACAAAGAAGCAGCAGCTCCATTACCGCCCCCCTTTAATGATGTAGCTGAGGAGACAGACCACCAGATATACCCTGGTATTATGTAGCTGAGCCATGAGGAGACAGTCCACCAGATATACCCTGGTATTATGTGGCTGAGCCATGAGGAGACAGTCCACCAGATATACCCTGGCAGTATGTGGCTGAGGAGACAGACCACCAGATATACCCTGGCAGTATGTGGCTGAGGAGACAGACAACCAGATGTACCCTGGTATTATGTGGCTGAGGAGACAGACCACCAGATATACCCTGGCAGTATGTGGCTGAGCCATGAGGAGACAGACCACCAGATATACCCTGGCATTATGTGGCTGAGCCATGAGGAGACAGACCACCAGATATACCCTGGCATTATGTGGCTGAGGAGACAGACCACCAGATATACCCTGGCATTATGTGGCTGAGCCATGAGGAGACAGACCACCAGATATACCCTGGCATTATGTGGCTGAGCCATGATGAGAAACTAAAATGTTTTTTGTCCATTGCGTATTTCCGTTTGCTGAGCTTTTTGATAAAGCCTGGAATAAAATAAAAAGGTTGACCTATAATTAAATTAAACATTTAGTTCCAGACACAAAGCAAAGTGCACTTACACTGAACAAAAATATAAAGTCAACATGTAAAGTGTTGGTCCCATTTTTCAAGAGCTGAAATAAAATATCCCGGAAATGTTAGGCCTGTCAATCCCTAAATGTCCATTAATTATGATCCATATAATAATTTACATTTCCTGTTGCTGCAGGATTATTTTCCTGCTGTAGCAAACTGGCTCAAATTAAGATCCTACACCTGTAGTAGCATAACATATTTTGTAACGTGTTTTGTTTGGCGACTCCAAGTAAAATCGTACAATCATTAAAACGGAATATGATGGACATACCTGTGCGCGTCGTTTTTCTCTTCATCATCTTTGGTGGCTAATAAGATAAGAGAGCGATGATACTCCCGCCAGCAGCTACAGAGTCTTGGCCCCTTCTGTTTGACGTCACACCGGTGCAAAACTGACACCGCGCGCACTGACTGTGTGGCTCTCCTCTCATTGCACCCAAACGCGCGCCGGTCGATGTCTCCTGCGCTCCTCCGAATCGAGTTCTGAGACTAGAAGTACATGAAACATCAGCGTCAAACTCTGTAGTCCTTACTGTCGGTTCTAGAAGACTGTACCGTTATTCTGCGTTCTCTCTCTATCTCTTTGAAAGTTGGATTATGAGCGCAGCTCGTTCGGCAGGATATAGTCCGTTTTCCAGCGGTTCCTCAGAAGATGACCAGCGGTGAAACTGAGATAGGGAACAGCGAAAGGAGGTCGATGCTGCCAAAGGTAGGCTAGCCCACTAAACTACCCTACTATCCTAATTTGTAATGCTGCAGTTTACAGTACGTTGGATCGGTGGTGGGTTATGGGCTTTGTCTGTTTTATTTTGAGTAGCTACGCGCATTGCAAAAACGTATAGATTATGTTGTAATAACATTTAGCTTCACTGAAAGTTATTTATTCTCAGATCTAAAGGTCACCGCGTTTCACTGACGACACATCTGTTTTACGCAATGCCTGGTTTATTGTGTTATATTTGTTTAATGCCGAGAGAGAGAGACAGCAAGACACACAGAGAGAGGGAGACAGCAAGACACACAGAGAGAGGGAGACAGCAAGACACATAGAGAGAGAGGGAGAGACAGCAAGACACATAGAGAGAGAGGGAGAGACAGCAAGACACACACAGAGAGAGAGGGAGAGACAGCAAGACACATAGAGAGAGAGAGAGGGAGACAGCAAGACACACACAGAGAGAGAGGGAGAGACAGCAAGACACACACAGAGAGGGAGACAGCAAGACACACACAGAGAGAGAGGGAGAGACAGCAAGACACATAGAGAGAGACAGCAAGACACACACAGAGAGAGAGGGGGGGGGAGGGAGAAATAGATAGGGAGATAGAGATAGGAAGAAAGAGACAGGGAGAAAGAGACAGGGAGAAAGAGAGAAGGAGAAATAGATAGGGAGATAGGGAGATAATTAGTGCACGGGTTCTTAGCGCTTGCTTTGATATGATTGGCATTTTTGCTGCTGACTTCTGCATCCCTCCGCTGGCAGTGGGCACTGCCCCCTTGACCGACCGCGCTGTTCTGGGGCCATGGGATTATGATGTCACCTGGGGGTGTCCGCATGAGAAATAGAGTGCAAATACATTCTCAGCCTGAAGTGGTAGCCTGTACTCTGGCTAAATATTACTGCTGTAATAATTAGCGTTGTTGGGTTTGAATGTATAGGAGGAGAGGCTACTTCTTGAAACAAATCTGTCTATAATAGTTTTTAAAGTTACATTTTGGTTCAACTGAGGAGGATTCTTGTGTAGGCTTTGCTCTGACATATCATTTATAAGGGTCCTTTCTAACTATATGTAGGCAAGCATTTTTCACTAAATAGGAGGAATGGAACGCATGTTTTTATGATTAAAAAGTGCTAATTATATATTTAAAACGTAAAATATTTCATAAGAAGTTGAATAAAAAAATATCTGCAGTATTTATTTCAGAATTAGAAACAACAAACGATATTACCAGCTGTTTGGTAATGGTTACGTTGTGTAGAGATGAATGTGATATTTAAAAATGTACAGCAAGTTTGCCTTTGATGTGCAATGTGTAAATACAGCATTCACACAATGGTATAAAAATAGTATTTTGATATATATATATATATATATATATATATGGAGGTAAGGATATATATATATATATATATTCTTTATGAGTAGGGCTGGGTGGTGAATTTACCTAATGCGTAACCATATTTTCCAGTTTCGCAGCACTTGTTCGTGCTACGGTGGACAATGTCTCTGTTTTGTAATTGTCACATACAGAATAGTGTTTACTTTTCTGTTTCCACACTCTATGACAGCAGTATCTGCTCCAGATAATATGAAATATGTGTTGGCGCTCATCGGCGCAATTAGCCACGCTGTTGCGCGACTCTAGCCCCAGGCATGCGCTGGACGCGAGTGAAAGCGCGAGAGTGCACGTCAAACCCAAATGGATCAGAATTTCAGAACCTTCTAGAAATCTCTCTCAATTCAAACCGCAATGTTAAGGCTACATAGTATATATTATTTCCATGACTCTATATATGCCTATCCATGGTTGGGGAGTAACGGATTACTAGTAATCGTTACATGTAAGGGATTACAAAAAACTTGTAACTGTAATCCACAAAAAGTACAAAAATGTTGTAATCAGATTACAGATTATTTTGAAAAACTGGATTACTTCAAGAATGACTTTTAAATTCAGAAAGGATGTGTGCGAAAATAATCTTTGACACTTCTCTGTTTTCTCAATAACCTTCAAATCAGCATTGCAAAAAAAATGAAGTTTGTTCCACATGACAAATCTGTCGTTCTGCCCCTGAACAGGCAGTTAACCCACTGTTCCTAGGCCGTCATTGAAAATAAGAATTTGTTCTTAATTAACTGACTTGCCTGGTTAAATAAAGGTAAATACAAATAAATGAGCGAATCTGACCACAAGACAGAGACCACTATGACGACGCACCAAATGTGCTTGATGGATTTGCGAGAAAAGAGCAGGAATGGGCTTTTGTAAACTACAGTCCAAGCTATGTCTTCCAATGGTGCGACTGCTGTCGGCATCCAAATATTATCCAACCTGAATAAACGCTTGGAGGTCAGGAGGACAGCAGTGGTGTTGTCTACGGCAACACGGATATCACTTACGAGATCTTCATAGCGCATTGATGTGAATCACACTGCTGCTCTCTCATTTAGCTATACGCCATAAGGATTGTGGTTGTTGTGGATGGCTGTTCACAAATGTGTATTGTAACCCAATAATGGTTGAATTGAAGATGCTTAAGCTGCCTGTCAATCATTGTTTTTTAAACCAGTGGACAGCCAGTGAAAAATGCGCTCTTGCAACAGCTGCATAGTGCGGATCCCAGCCTATGGAACAACAGCTGCATAGTGCGGATCCCAGCCTATGGAACAACAGCTGCATAGTGTGGATCCCAGCCTATGGAACAACAGCTGCACAGTGTGGATCCCAGCCTATGGAACAACAGCTGCATAGTGTGGATCCCAGCCTATGGAACAACAGCTGTATAGTGCGGATCCCAGCCTATGGAACAACAGTTGCATAGTGCGGATCCCAGCCTATAGAACAACAGCTGCATAGTGCGGATCCCAGCCTATGGAACAACAGCTGTATAGTGCGGATCCCAGCCTATGGAACAACAGCTGCATAGTGTGGATCCCAGCCTATGGAACAACAGCTGCATAGTGCGGATCCCAGCCTATGGAACAACAGCTGTATAGTGCGGATCCCAGCCTATGGAACAACAGCTGCATAGTGCGGATCCCAGCCTATGGAACAACAGCTGTATAGTGCGGATCCCAGCCTATGGAACAACAGTTGCATAGTGCGGATCCCAGCCTATGGAACAACAGCTGCATAGTGCGGATCCCAGCCTATGGAACAACAGCTGCATAGTGCGGATCCCAGCCTATGGAACAACAGCTGCATAGTGCGGATCCCAGCCTATGGAACAACAGTTGCATAGTGCGGATCCCAGCCTATGGAACAACAGCTGCATAGTGCGGATCCCAGCCTATGGAACAACAGCTGTATAGTGCGGATCCCAGCCTATGGAACAACAGCTGCACAGTGTGGATCCCAGCCTATGGAACAACAGCTGTATAGTGCGGATCCCAGCCTATGGAATAACAGCTGTATAGTGCGGATCCCAGCCTATGGAACAACAGCTGTATAGTGCGGATCCCAGCCTATGGAACAACAGCTGCACAGTGTGGATCCCAGCCTATGGAACAACAGCTGCATAGTGCGGATCCCAGCCTATGGAATAACAGCTGTATAGTGCGGATCCCAGCCTATGGAATAACAGCTGCATAGTGCGGATCCCAGCCTATGGAACAACAGCTGCATAGTGCGGATCCCAGCCTATAGAACAACAGCTGCATAGTGCGGATCCCAGCCTATGGAACAACAGCTGCATAGTGCGGATCCCAGCCTATGGAACAACAGCTGCATAGTGCGGATCCCAGCCTATGGAACAACAGCTGCACAGTGCGGATCCCAGCCTATGGAACAACAGCTGCATAGTGCGGATCCCAGCCTATGGAACAACAGTTGCATAGTGCGGATCCCAGCCTATAGAACAACAGCTGCATAGTGCGGATCCCAGCCTATGGAACAACAGCTGCATAGTGCGGATCCCAGCCTATGGAACAACAGCTGCATAGTGCGGATCCCAGCCTATGGAACAACAGTTGCATAGTGCGGATCCCAGCCTATGGAACAACAGTTGCATAGTGCGGATCCCAGCCTATGGAACAACAGCTGCATAGTGCGGATCCCAGCCTATGGAACAACAGCTGCATAGTGCGGATCCCAGCCTATGGAACAACAGCTGCATAGTGCGGATCCCAGCCTATGGAACAACAGCTGCATAGTGCGGATCCCAGCCTATGGAACAACAGCTGCATAGTGCGGATCCCAGCCTATGGAACAACAGCTGCATAGTGCGGATCCCAGCCTATGGAACAACAGCTGCATAGTGCAGATCCCAGCCTATGGAACAACAGCTGCATAGTGCGGATCCCAGCCTATGGAACAACAGCTGCATAGTGCGGATCCCAGCCTATGGAATAAAAGTAGGGCTTTTATTGCTCAATCTAATTCATGCTGATAAAATAATAAATCCAAAGGCCTAATGGACACATGGTCAAATTCGCACACTGTTGATAGACTAAAAGGGTCAATCTGTCGTTGCTACATCCATTTCTGTTCATGGACTTCCTCGGTATTCTAAATGCCTACTGCTTGCAAAATTGTCCTGCCTTTCAAGAATGCCTGACTTGCTTCACCTTGCTTTTAAGTTTCAGTAGATGCTCTTATTTAGCGCGGTTTACAGGAGGAACTCGGGTTAAGTGGCTCTTATTTAGCGCGGTTTACAGGAGGAACTCGGGTTAAGTGGCTCTTATTTAGCGCGGTTTACAGGATGAACTCGGGTTAAGTGGCTCTTATTTAGCGCGGTTTACAGGATGAACCAGGGTTAAGTGGCTTGCTGAAGAGAACATCGACAGATTTCTCACCTAGCCGGCTCAGGGATTTGAACCAGCAACTTTTCGGGTTACTGGCCCAACGCTCTTAACCACTAGGCTTCCAGCCGCCCTTTTCTGGTTAGCGTGCAAGTTTCCCCATTCAATTATTTTGGGTCTACAGGAGTGCAGGTTTCACCACAGCACAGACCGGGAAGATATGTTGGCACATGAGAAGTATTAGAATATGGCAGATATTGGTGAATTATTATTATTGCATTCTATCCATGCTGGCTTTGGGCTACCTGAGACAGGAAGCAGATAGGTGGGAGGGAGGGCGTACAGTCTGTCTTTTGTAGGCTACCTGAGACAGGAAACAGATAGGTGTCTTCCGGAGGGCTACCTGAGACAGGAAGCAGATAGGTAGGGCGTACAGTCTGTCTTTCATGGAATAACTGAGACAGGAAACAGATAGGTAGGGCGTACTGTCTGTTTTTCACAGAATACCTGAGACAGGAAACAGATAGGGAGGGCGTACAGTCTGTCTTTCGTAGGCTACCTGAGACAGATATCTCTCAGATATATATATATATATATATATATATAAAATAATAACAATGTTATTAGTTATACTATTTTGATATTGATTACTGCCGTGTAGAGCTCTCAAGTGAAGCATTTCTGCAACAGCCGTTGGTGGAAGAAGGTGAGGACCAAGGTGCAGCGTGGTACGTGTTCATCTTGTTTATTTAACTGAACACTGAATAACCAAAACAACAACAAAACAACAACCGAAAACAGCTCCGTCAGGTGCAACCCACACTAAACAGAAAGCAACTACCCACACCACACAGGTGGGAAAAGGCTACCTTAGTATGGTTCTCAATCAGAGACAATGACAGACAGCTGCCTCTGATTGAGAACCACACCCGGCCAAACAACACAGAAATCCAAAACATAGAAAATGAACATAGAATGCCCACCCTAGTCACACCTTGGCCTAACCAAAATAGAGAATAAAAGCCTTTCTATGGCCTAGGGTGTGACAATTTCACTGTACTTGTGCATGTGACAATAAAACTTGAACTGAAAACTTGAACTGATCTGAAGAAAAAAAACACTACTTATTAAACAAAATATCTTTCTCCGAGCTCATGGTATGAGTATAAAATAAACACATTTCATTTTGGAGTCACTTTTATTGTAAAAAGGAATAGAATACGTTTCTAAACATATTATTGGATTCTACCGTGATTAGGGATAGTCCTGAATGAATCACGAAGCACGATGAATGTCACAGACGCACAAAACTCACACCCGCCAGGACATGTGAACCTCTCACCATGACAACAACAGGAGAGGTTAGCATGTCTTTGGGGTATGATATTTTAATGCGTCTGTAACTTTCTCACTCATCATTATTCACGGTTCCATTAGTGTAATCTGTAATCACTGCCGGACACCGTACTGTGTTCCCAATCGGACACTTCCCCCAGTGCACTATTTTTAAATGGGGCCCACAGGGGGTTCTGGTCAAAAGTAGTGCACTAAATAGGGAACTGGATGCCATTTGGGACATGTCCCTTGTGCACCCTACTGTCTTCTTCTCTCCACACTGACAGGCAGTGTCCTATAAACCTGGTTAGAGTCATAGTGTAGTTGTAACAGACAGTTATATTAAGTGTGTAATTATGTAGTTGTTTCAGAGTCATTATCCTATAAACCTTGTTAGAGTCATAGTGTAGTTGTAACAGACAGTTATATTAAGTGTGTAATTATGTAGTTGTTTAAGAGTCATTATCCTATAAACCTTGTTAGAGTCATAGTGTAGTTGTAACAGACAGTTATATTAAGTGTGTAATTATGTAGTTGTTTCAGAGTTATTGTCCTATAAACCTGGTTAGAGTCATAGTGTAGTCGTAACAGACAGTTATATTAAGTGTGTAATTATGTAGTTGTTTAAGTATCAAACATGAAGCAACCAATCAGAGAATTTATCAAACATGAAGCAACCAATCAGATCATTTATCAAACATGAAGCAACCAATCAGATAATTTATCAAACATGAAGCAACCAATCAGATAATTTATCAAACATGAAGCAACCAATCAGATAATTTATCAAACATGAAGCAACCAATCAGATAATTTATCAAACATGAAGCAACCAATCAGATAATTTATCAAACATGAAGAAACCAATCAGATCATTTATCAAACATGAAGCAACCAACCAGATCATTTATCAAACATGAAGCAACCAATCAGATAATTTATCAAACATGAAGCAACCAATCAGATAATTTATCAAACATGAAGCAACCAATCAGATCATTTATCAAACATGAAGCAACCAATCAGATCATTTATCAAACATGAAGCAACCAATCAGATAATTTATCAAACATGAAGCAACCAACCACATAATTTATCAAACATGAAGCAACCAATCAGATAATTTATCAAACATGAAGCAACCAATCAGATAATTTATCAAACATGAAGCAACCAACCACATAATTTATCAAACATGAAGCAACCAATCAGATCATTTATCAAACATGAAGCAACCAACCAGAAAATGTATCAAACATGAAGCAACCAATCAGATAATTTATCAAACCTGAAGCAACCAACCACATAATTTATCAAACATGAAGCAACCAATCAGATGATTTATCAAACATGAAGCAACCAATCAGATAATTTATCAAACATGAAGCAACCAATCAGATCATTTATCAAACATGAATCAACTATGAGTCTCTATGGAACTCCCAATCACGGTCGGTTGTGATACAGCCTGGAGTCAAACCAGGGTCTGTAGTGACACCTTAAGCACTGAGATGCAGTGCCTTAGACCGCTGTGCCGCTGGTGTGTGTGTGTGTGTGTGTGTGTGTGTGTGTGTGTGTGTGTGTGTGTGTGTGTGTGTGTGTGTGTGTGTGTGTGTGTTGTATCTGTGAGACTATCCAGAAGCTCTGAATATGAACATGCATCAGATGACAGGGTTCTGCATTAACAACATTCTTCCTCACATGTGGTCTCTCTCTCTCTCTCTCTCTCTCTCTCTCTCTGTGTCAGTCTCTGTTTCTCTCTCTCTCTCTGTCTGTCTGTCTCTGTTTTTCTGTCTGTGTCTGTCTCTCTCTCTGTGTCTGTCTGTCTGTCTGTCTGTCTGTCTGTCTGTCTGTGCTCTAAAGTACTTCTGTTTTCCTTGGAAGTCTGGGCTCGAAGTAAATAACTTCTTGTTGAATGATGTAATATGAAAGCATATTCATACAAAGTAGCATTCTAGGAGCAACCCAGACTCCTCATGAACAGCTGTGATGTACAGGTCAACCCAGACTCCTCATGATCAGCTGTGATGTACAGGTCAACCCAGACTCCTCATGAACAGCTGTGATGTACAGGTCAACCCAGACTCCTCATGAACAGCTGTGATGTACAGGTCAACCCAGACTCCTCATGAACAGCTGTGATGTACAGGTCAACCCAGACTCCTCATGAACAGCTGTGATGTACAGGTCAACCCAGACTCCTCATGATCAGCTGTGATGTACAGGTCAACCCAGACTCCTCATGAACAGCTGTGATGTACAGGTCAACCCAGACTCCTCATGAACAGCTGTGATGTACAGGTCAACCCAGACTCCTCATGAACAGCTGTGATGTACAGGTCAACCCAGACTCCTCATGAACAGCTGTGATGTACAGGTCAACCCAGACTCCTCATGAACAGCTGTGATGTACAGGTCAACCCAGACTCCTCATGAACAGCTGTGATGTACAGATCAACCCAGACTCCTCATGAACAGCTGTGATGTACAGGTCAACCCAGACTCCTCATGATCAGCTGTGATGTACAGGTCAACCCAGACTCCTCATGAACAGCTGTGATGTACAGGTCAACCCAGACTCCTCATGAACAGCTGTGATGTACAGGTCAACCCAGACTACTCATGATCAGCTGTGATGTACAGGTCAACCCAGACTCCTCATGAACAGCTGTGATGTACAGGTCCACCCAGACTCCTCATGAACAGCTGTGATGTACAGGTCAACCCAGACTCCTCATGAACAGCTGTGATGTACAGGTCAACCCAGACTCCTCATGAACAGCTGTGATGTACAGGTCAACCCAGACTCCTCATGAACAGCTGTGATGTACAGGTCAACCCAGACTCCTCATGAACAGCTGTGATGTACAGGTCAACCCAGACTACTCATGATCAGCTGTGATGTACAGGTCATCACCTTCACATTGGGCAAAAACTGGTTGAATCAAATCCATTTTTTCACGGCATTTAAAAAAAAATCCAATGTGACGACGTAAGAAATATTTTAAACAAATTTTAACTGAATTTTACGTGGCATTCAAGTCACTCAACCAAATGTAAATCAAAACTAGACGTTGAGATGACATCTGTGCCCAGTGGGATGTGACAGGAAGTAGGGGCAAATTAAACAGATTTAAGGCATCTGTGTTTGTGACAAACTCTCAGGTTGGTCTCTCTATAAACATGAGAGCTGTCATGTCTCTGCTGTGTTCCGATGCTGTGCCGTTATAGGCCTTCGTTCTCCACTGAAGGGTTTTGTTAATATGGATGTATGTGTGTACATCTCTTTACCAGGCCGAGGCTTTTATCTAGTGCAACTAACTGTCTCTGTCAGGGACGGTACAGAGTTCACAAAACAAGGCAACGTACACAAGGACAAAGGTTCATCGTCAACAACACTGCAATACACAGCCAGTCAGATGGGTAGTTACCAGGTTGGTGATGGTTACTACAGGACACAGCCAGTCAGATGGGTAGTTACCAGGTTGGTGATGGTTACTACGGGACACAGCCAGTCAGATGGGTAGTTACCAGGTTGGTGATGGTTACTACAGGACACAGCCAGTCAGATGGGTAGTTACCAGGTTGGTGATGGTTACTACAGGACACAGCCAGTCAGATGGGTAGTTACCAGGTTGGTGATGGTTACTACAGGACACAGCCAGTCAGATGGGTAGTTACCAGGTTGGTGATGGTTACTACAGGACACAGCCAGTCAGATGGGTAGTTACCAGGTTGGTGATGGTTACTACAGGACACAGCCAGTCAGATGGGTAGTTACCAGGTTGGTGATGGTTACTACAGGACACAGCCAGTCAGATGGGTAGTTACCAGGTTGGTGATGGTTACTACAGGACACAGCCAGTCAGATGGGTAGTTACCAGGTTGGTGATGGTTACTACAGGACACAGCCAGTCAGATGGGTAGTTACCAGGTTGGTGATGGTTACTACAGGACACAGCCAGTCAGATGGGTAGTTACCAGGTTGGTGATGGTTACTACAGGACACAGCCAGTCAGATGGGTAGTTACCAGGTTGGTGATGGTTACTACAGGACACAGCCAGTCAGATGGGTAGTTACCAGGTTGGTGATGGTTACTACGGGACACAGCCAGTCAGATGGGTAGTTACCAGGTTGGTGATGGTTACTACAGGACACAGCCAGTCAGATGGGTAGTTACCAGGTTGGTGATGGTTACTACAGGACACAGCCAGTCAGATGGGTAGTTACCAGGTTGGTGATGGTTACTACAGGACATAGCCAGTCAGATGGGTAGTTACCAGGTTGGTGATGGTTACTACAGGACACAGCCAGTCAGATGGGTAGTTACCAGGTTGGTGATGGTTACTACAGGACACAGCCAGTCAGATGGGTAGTTACCAGGTTGGTGATGGTTACTACAGGACACAGCCAGTCAGATGGGTAGTTACCAGGTTGGTGATGGTTACTACAGGACACAGCCAGTCAGATGGGTAGTTACCAGGTGGGTGATGGTTACTTCAGGACACTGCCAGTCAGATGGGTAGTTACCAGGTTGGTGATGGTTACTACAGGACACAGCCAGTCAGATGGGTAGTTACCAGGTTGGTGATGGTTACTACAGGACACAGCCAGTCAGATGGGTAGTTACCAGGTTGGTGATGGTTACTACGGGACACAGCCAGTCAGATGGGTAGTTACCAGGTTGGTGATGGTTACTACAGGACACAGCCAGTCAGATGGGTAGTTACCAGGTTGGTGATGGTTACTACAGGACACAGCCAGTCAGATGGGTAGTTACCAGGTTGGTGATGGTTACTACAGGACACAGCCAGTCAGATGGGTAGTTACCAGGTTGGTGATGGTTACTACAGGACACAGCCAGTCAGATGGGTAGTTACCAGGTTGGTGATGGTTACTACAGGACACAGCCAGTCAGATGGGTAGTTACCAGGTTGGTGATGGTTACTACAGGACACAGCCAGTCAGATGGGTAGTTACCAGGTTGGTGATGGTTACTACAGGACACAGCCAGTCAGATGGGTAGTTACCAGGTTGGTGATGGTTACTACGGGACACAGCCAGTCAGATGGGTAGTTACCAGGTTGGTGATGGTTACTACAGGACACAGCCAGTCAGATGGGTAGTTACCAGGTTGGTGATGGTTACTACAGGACACAGCCAGTCAGATGGGTAGTTACCAGGTTGGTGATGGTTACTACAGGACACAGCCAGTCAGATGGGTAGTTACCAGGTTGGTGATGGTTACTTCAGGACACTGCCAGTCAGATGGGTAGTTACCAGGTTGGTGATGGTTACTACAGGACACAGCCAGTCAGATGGGTAGTTACCAGGTTGGTGATGGTTACTACAGGACACAGCCAGTCAGATGGGTAGTTACCAGGTTGGTGATGGTTACTACGGGACACAGCCAGTCAGATGGGTAGTTACCAGGTTGGTGATGGTTACTACAGGACACTGCCAGTCAGATGGGTAGTTACCAGGTTGGTGATGGTTACTACGGGACACAGCCAGTCAGATGGGTAGTTACCAGGTTGGTGATGGTTACTACAGGACACAGCCAGTCAGATGGGTAGTTACCAGGTTGGTGATGGTTACTACAGGACACAGCCAGTCAGATGGGTAGTTACCAGGTTGGTGATGGTTACTACAGGACACAGCCAGTCAGATGGGTAGTTACCAGGTTGGTGATGGTAACTACAGGACACAGCCAGTCAGATGGGTAGTTACCAGGTTGGTGATGGTTACTACAGGACACAGCCAGTCAGATGGGTAGTTACCAGGTTGGTGATGGTTACTACAGGACACAGCCAGTCAGATGGGTAGTTACCAGGTTGGTGATGGTTACTACAGGACACAGCCAGTCAGATGGGTAGTTACCAGGTTGGTGATGGTTACTACGGGACACAGCCAGTCAGATGGGTAGTTACCAGGTTGGTGATGGTTACTACAGGACACAGCCAGTCAGATGGGTAGTTACCAGGTTGGTGATGGTTACTACAGGACACAGCCAGTCAGATGGGTAGTTACCAGGTTGGTGATGGTTACTACAGGACACAGCCAGTCAGATGGGTAGTTACCAGGTTGGTGATGGTTACTACAGGACACAGCCAGTCAGATGGGTAGTTACCAGGTTGGTGATGGTTACTACAGGAAACAGCCAGTCAGATGGGTAGTTACCAGGTTGGTGATGGTTACTTCAGGACACTGCCAGTCAGATGGGTAGTTACCAGGTTGGTGATGGTTACTACAGGACACAGCCAGTCAGATGGGTAGTTACCAGGTTGGTGATGGTTACTACAGGACACAGCCAGTCAGATGGGTAGTTACCAGGTTGGTGATGGTTACTACAGGACACAGCCAGTCAGATGGGTAGTTACCAGGTTGGTGATGGTTACTACGGGACACAGCCAGTCAGATGGGTAGTTACCAGGTTGGTGATGGTTACTACAGGACACAGCCAGTCAGATGGGTAGTTACCAGGTTGGTGATGGTTACTACAGGACACAGCCAGTCAGATGGGTAGTTACCAGGTTGGTGATGGGTACTACAGGACACAGCCAGTCAGATGGGTAGTTACCAGGTTGGTGATGGTTACTTCAGGACACTGCCAGTCAGATGGGTAGTTACCAGGTTGGTGATGGTTACTACAGGAAACAGCCAGTCAGATGGGTAGTTACCAGGTTGGTGATGGTTACTTCAGGACACTGCCAGTCAGATGGGTAGTTACCAGGTTGGTGATGGTTACTACAGGACACAGCCAGTCAGATGGGTAGTTACCAGGTTGGTGATGGTTACTACAGGACACAGCCAGTCAGATGGGTAGTTACCAGGTTGGTGATGGTTACTACAGGACACAGCCAGTCAGATGGGTAGTTACCAGGTTGGTGATGGTTACTACGGGACACAGCCAGTCAGATGGGTAGTTACCAGGTTGGTGATGGTTACTACAGGACACAGCCAGTCAGATGGGTAGTTACCAGGTTGGTGATGGTTACTACAGGACACAGCCAGTCAGATGGGTAGTTACCAGGTTGGTGATGGGTACTACAGGACACAGCCAGTCAGATGGGTAGTTACCAGGTTGGTGATGGTTACTACAGGACACAGCCAGTCAGATGGGTAGTTACCAGGTTGGTGATGGTTACTACAGGACACAGCCAGTCAGATGGGTAGTTACCAGGTTGGTGATGGTTACTTCAGGACACAGCCAGTCAGATGGGTAGTTACCAGGTTGGTGATGGTTACTTCAGGACACAGCCAGTCAGATGGGTAGTTACCAGGTTGGTGATGGTTACTACAGGACACAGCCAGTCAGATGGGTAGTTACCAGGTTGGTGATGGTTACTACAGGACACAGCCAGTCAGATGGGTAGTTACCAGGTTGGTGATGGTTACTACGGGACACAGCCAGTCAGATGGGTAGTTACCAGGTTGGTGATGGTTACTACAGGACACAGCCAGTCAGATGGGTAGTTACCAGGTTGGTGATGGTTACTACGGGACACAGCCAGTCAGATGGGTAGTTACCAGGTTGGTGATGGCTACTACAGGACACAGCCAGTCAGATGGGTAGTTACCAGGTTGGTGATGGTTACTACGGGACACAGCCAGTCAGATGGGTAGTTACCAGGTTGGTGATGGTTACTACAGGACACTGCCAGTCAGATGGGTAGTTACCAGGTTGGTGATGGTTACTACGGGACACAGCCAGTCAGATGGGTAGTTACCAGGTTGGTGATGGTTACTACAGGACACAGCCAGTCAGATGGGTAGTTACCAGGTTGGTGATGGTTACTACAGGACACAGCCAGTCAGATGGGTAGTTACCAGGTTGGTGATGGTTACTACAGGACACAGCCAGTCAGATGGGTAGTTACCAGGTTGGTGATGGTAACTACAGGACACAGCCAGTCAGATGGGTAGTTACCAGGTTGGTGATGGTTACTACAGGACACAGCCAGTCAGATGGGTAGTTACCAGGTTGGTGATGGTTACTACAGGACACAGCCAGTCAGATGGGTAGTTACCAGGTTGGTGATGGTTACTACAGGACACAGCCAGTCAGATGGGTAGTTACCAGGTTGGTGATGGTTACTACGGGACACAGCCAGTCAGATGGGTAGTTACCAGGTTGGTGATGGTTACTACAGGACACAGCCAGTCAGATGGGTAGTTACCAGGTTGGTGATGGTTACTACAGGACACAGCCAGTCAGATGGGTAGTTACCAGGTTGGTGATGGTTACTACAGGACACAGCCAGTCAGATGGGTAGTTACCAGGTTGGTGATGGTTACTACAGGACACAGCCAGTCAGATGGGTAGTTACCAGGTTGGTGATGGTTACTACAGGACACTGCCAGTCAGATGGGTAGTTACCAGGTTGGTGATGGTTACTACGGGACACAGCCAGTCAGATGGGTAGTTACCAGGTTGGTGATGGTTACTACAGGACACAGCCAGTCAGATGGGTAGTTACCAGGTTGGTGATGGTTACTACAGGACACAGCCAGTCAGATGGGTAGTTACCAGGTTGGTGATGGTTACTACGGGACACAGCCAGTCAGATGGGTAGTTACCAGGTTGGTGATGGTTACTACAGGACACAGCCAGTCAGATGGGTAGTTACCAGGTTGGTGATGGTTACTACAGGACACAGCCAGTCAGATGGGTAGTTACCAGGTTGGTGATGGTTACTACAGGACACAGCCAGTCAGATGGGTAGTTACCAGGTTGGTGATGGTTACTACAGGACACTGCCAGTCAGATGGGTAGTTACCAGGTTGGTGATGGTTACTACGGGACACAGCCAGTCAGATGGGTAGTTACCAGGTTGGTGATGGTTACTACAGGACACAGCCAGTCAGATGGGTAGTTACCAGGTTGGTGATGGTTACCAAAGAAAGCTGCAGTAATTCTACCTGCCACATTTTAAAGCTGCAATATGTAACTCACATAGAAATGTGAGTTTTAGATCTGTCATTCTCATTGAGAGCAAGTCTAAGAAGCAATAGATATGTTCTGTGTGCGCTATTTCTATGCGTCCTGTTCTTAAATTTCGTTTTTACATCTTTTTCTTTCGTTTTTGTACACCAGCTTCAAACAGCTGAAAATACTATATTTTTGGTTATGGGAAATCTATTTCACAGCGGTTTAGAAGGTAAAATGATTCTCTCTACATTGCTTGTTGTGTCACATAAACTGAAATTAGGCGAACTATTCAAATTTTATTAACCAGGAAATAGTGCAGCGATTTCTGCATAGTCTACCTTTAACATTTTTTTTAAAGGTTGTAACGTGTGTTGAATGCATGTTGAATAAAGTTTGATTTGAGTTCTTGTAAATACATTTTTTTTTTTAAGTTCTGAGTGTTCTCAGGAAGAACAGAAAGCAGGGGGGGGGGGGGGGGGGGACAGTTTTGGTGGAGCGCCGAGATCCGCTTGACAAGAGGGTGAAATCCCCAGTGTGATATTACTGTCGTTAAGGTTTACTGTCACTTGGGCAGGAAAGAGAGATGGGATGAGTGTGACAGGGGGACAGTGTGATCAGGTTAGAATGTGGATGGGTCAAATTCGTCGTCATCTAAGTTGTTCAACAGACATCATCGTCGTCATCATAACTGGTATCTTCAATCTTATCACATTTGTCTGATCTTTCATTTCTATTCACATGTAGTGGTTATTGGGTACTGTGTACCTTGTACAATCAAGCATCACATGTTGACCATCAATTAGAGGGAAACAGTGTGGCTAAATGAACAGGCCTTTAGCAGGACACTGACTGCAATACAAGGGAGGGGTGAAGTAGAAGATTGATTTTAGGAGAGAGGAGAACAGTAGTAGACTGTCTCTTTATCTAAGAGTAGTAGACTGTCTCTATATCTCTATCTAAGAGTAGTAGATTGTCTATCTATCTATCTATCTATCTATCTATCTATCTATCTATCTATCTATCTATCTATCTATCTATCTATCTATCTATGAGTAGTAGACTGTCTCTGTATCTAAGAGTAGTAGACTGTCTTTCTATCTCTCTATCTAAGAGTAGTAGATTGCCTCTCTCTATATATCTCTATCTAAGAGTAGTAGACTGTCTCTGTATCTAAGAGTAGTAGAATGCATCTCTCTATATATCTCTATCTAAGAGTAGTAGACTGTCTCTGTATCTAAGAGTAGTAGATTGCCTCTCTCTATATATCTCTATCTAAGAGTAGTAGACTGTCTCTGTATCTAAGAGTAGTAGAATGCATCTCTCTATATATCTCTATCTAAGAGTAGTATACTGTCTATATCTCTCCATCTAATAGTAGTAGACTGTCTCTCTATCTCTCTATCTAAGAGTAGTATACTGTCTCTATCTCTCTATCTAAGAGTAGTAGACTGTCTCTCTATCTCTCTATCTAAGAGTAGTAGACTGTCTCTCTATCTCTCTATCTAAGAGTAGTAGACTCTCTCCATCTAATAGTAGTAGACTGTCTCTCTATCTCTCTATCTAAGAGTAGTATACTGTCTCTATCTCTCTATCTAAGAGTAGTATACTGTCTCTATCTCTCTATCTAAGAGTAGTAGACTCTCTCCATCTAATAGTAGTAGACTGTCTCTCTCACTATATTTATATTTAAGAGTAGTAGACTGTCTCTCTCTCTATTTAAGAGTAGTAGACTATCCCCCTCTCTCTCTCTCTCTCTCTCTCCCTATCTATGTATTTCTCTCTCTCTCTCTCTCTCTCTTTATCTGGTTTCATAAGCTCCGTCTGTGTAGCAGGGTGAAGCTGAGGTGATGGGCTGATCCTCCTGGATGCCCTAAATGTAGGCGTCATGGTCAGTTAGTGTGTGTGTGCATTCATGTATGTGTGTGTGTGTGTGCATTTTGGTGTGTGTGTGTGCGCAAAGCAAAAGGTGGTTGTTATATCTGAGTGTTGATTCTAGTGTTGGAATCAACACCCCCTGCAGTGAATAAACTAAATGTTATTTAAATCCCAGTGGAATCTACACCACCTGCAGTGAATAAACTAAATGTTATTTAAATCCCAGTGGAATCTACACCCCCTGCAGTGAATAAACTAAATGTTATTTAAATCCCAGTGGAATCAACACCACCTGCCGTGAATAAACTAAATGTTATTTAAATCCCAGTGGAATCAACACCACCTGCAGTGAATAAACTAAATGTTATTTAAATCCCAGTGGAATCAACACCACCTGCCGTGAATAAACTAAATGTTATTTAAATCCCAGTGGAATCAACACCACGTGGTGCCGTTGTTAAACGACCGCGTTGAGTTCATTTCTGTTAACTCTCTCACAATGAAAAAAAGATATGGGAGGGGCCTCGTTAGCATATTTCCCAGGATGCCTTGTTGCAATTTTTTTATTTTTTGATACTAGTTTGTTTTAGTATCTATGTTTCTGCACATTGATTGATTAATGGATCTCATACTACACAGAGATAAAGAGCACATTTTTCTAACCTAATCCAATCTGGAAGTGGGTGTCATTGACACGGTTACTCCAGTTTCGGTGGTTAATTAAGGGAGGCTCGTGTATTCATCTTCCCCACATTGCCAGTCAGTGTAGTTGCGGGTGATTAATTAACAGTTCCAAGTGTTTGCAATCCTCTGACCGGATTACAATAGGAGTTATATAACACTTTGCAAACCAGCGTAATGAGACTTTCCGTTGTGGGCTGCAAAGTAGGAGTTTCAGACCACTGTGTGTTAGGACAAAACTAGGCTGTATGGTAATGTCAAACAAAGTAACGTATTGTCATAAATGATTGAATTGTTATTATAAAATATTTAACTTAGCCACTCACTTGGTGAAGGCTACAGGACTTAAAGCCATTGAATGCGACACTCATGTCTCTGTCACTAGCAAACACAGTCATGGGAGGCCTGGTACCTCTACCATACACCTGAAAGGCCCCTTGGGAAATAAATATGCAAATAAGGCTTTACACCGTGGTGCCAGGACAACAACCTCTCCCTCAACGTCAGTAAGACAAAGGGTTAGTTTATCCACACTCTGGGGGGGTTAGTTTATCAACACTCTGCGGGGGTTAGTTTATCAACACTCTGGAGGGGTTAGTTTACCAACACTCTGGGGGGGGGGGGGGGTTAGTTTATCAACACTCTGGAGGGGTTAGTTTACCAACACTCTGGGGGGGGGGTTAGTTTATCAACACTCTGGAGGGGTTAGTTTACCAACACTCTGGGGGGGGGGGTTAGTTTATCAACACTCTGGAGGGGTTAGTTTATCAACACTCTGGGGGGGGGGTTAGTTTATCAACACTCTGGGGGGGTTAGTTTATCAACACTCTGGGGGGGGGGTTAGTTTATCAACACTCTGGAGGGGTTAGTTTATCAACACTCTGGGGGGGGGGTTAGTTTATCAACACTCTGGGGGGGGGGTTAGTTTATCAACACTCTGGGGGGGGGGTTAGTTTATCAACACTCTGGAGGGGTTAGTTTATCAACACTCTGGGGGGGGGGTTAGTTTATCAACACTCTGGGGGGGTTAGTTTATCAACACTCTGGGGGGGGGGGTTAGTTTACCAACACTCTGGGGGGGGGGGTTAGTTTATCAACACTCTGGAGGGGTTAGTTTATCAACACTCTGGAGGGGTTAGTTTATCAACACTCTGGAGGGGTTAGTTTATCAACACTCTGGGGGGGGGGTTAGTTTATCAACACTCTGGGGGGGTTAGTTTATCAACACTCTGGGGGGGGGGTTAGTTTATCAACACTCTGGGGGGGTTAGTTTATCAACACTCTGGAGGGGTTAGTTTATCAACACTCTGGAGGGGTTAGTTTATCAACACTCTGGAGGGGTTAGTTTATCAACACTCTGGAGATGTTAGTTTATCAACACTCTGGGGGGGGGGGGTTAGTTTATCAACACTCTGGGGGGGTTAGTTTATCAACACTCTGGAGGGGTTAGTTTATCAACACTCTGGAGGGGTTAGTTTATCAACACTCTGGAGGGGTTAGTTTATCAACACTCTGGAGGGGTTAGTTTATCAACACTCTGGGGGGGGGGGGGTTAGTTTATCAACACTCTGGGGGGGTTAGTTTATCAACACTCTGGAGATGTTAGTTTATCAACACTCTGGGGGGGTTAGTTTATCAACACTCTGGGGGGGGGGTTAGTTTATCAACACTCTGGGGGGGTTAGTTTACCAACACTCTGGTGGGGGTTAGTTTATCAACACTCTGGGGGGGTTAGTTTACCAACACTCTGGGGGGGTTAGTTTATCAACACTCTGGGGATGTTAGTTTGTTCGTTTACCAACACTCTGGGAATGTTTATCAACACTTCGAAAATGTTAGTTTGACACTGTCTGTGTTAAAATGTTGTGTGTGTGTGTGTGAGAGAGAGAGAGAGAGAGATAGAGAGGAATCCCTCTGGTCTGCATGTCAGTCAGGACCTAGCAGGACTAAGAATAGCTTGCGCTGTACAATAGGCTGTCAGCTTGCAAGAGAGTGAGAGAGGAGAGAGAGAGGGAGAGAGAGGAGAGACAGAGTGAGGAGAGACAGAGAGAGGAGAGAGAGAGACAGAGAGAGGAGAGACAGAGAGGGGAGAGAGAGATTCCAGAAGGACGATAAGAGAAGAGAGCTGGATACTGCTGGAGGGCTCCTCTCTGGCTCTACCACGAGGGTGACAGCCAACACTTATGGTACACTGTCTCTTTCTCTCTATCTCCCTATCTCTTTCTCTTTCTCTCTCTCTCTCTCTCTCTCTCTCTCTATATATATATATATATATATATATACATATGGATATCGGTATCTCTGGCTCTACCACGAGGGTGACATTTAATTCAATTCAATTCAAGGGGCTTTCAAATTTTTTTCCTTATAATTTTACAACCTGCAAACCAGTTGTCATCTGTGGTCTTTAAAAAAAAACTTTTTCAGTTGTGCTTCTTTTGCCGTTTGCCTGAATATATAGTTGATGTTTTTTACTGCCAGATTGAGGCCCTCTTTACTGTGAGTGAATGTGGTATCCAGAAAGTTATCTGAGAGTGTTTGGATATTTTGGTAGAAAATCTCTCTCTCTCCGTCTCTGTCTCTCTCTCTCTCACACGCACGAACACACGCACACACACACACACACACACACACACTGTTAGGAAGGAATCAGACTTCCTGTTATAGCAGTAGGTAACATTTACCCACAGCTTATTGAATTGTCATCGACTCCCCTGTTTTCGACCAGCCTGACATTTGATAAGTGTGTGTGTGTGTGTGTGTGTGTGTGTGTGTGTGTATGTGTGTGTGTGTGTGTGTGTGTGTGATGTGATAGGTGATTATGTCCGTCCCTCCCTCCAGACAGACACGTGCTGAGTTAAAGAGGTTAGAGGTTATTACATCTTCTCCATGTACACAACAGTGTGTGTGTTCTGCACCAAGACCACTGTCAGCGTAATGAAGCCTTTCTGAAACGCTGCTCTTTATCACCCAGTGAAAATCACATTACCACTACTGGTCTTTTATAGGACAATAAAATAATACCACACACACACACACACACGCACGCACGCACGTACACACACACACACACACACACACACACACACACACACACACACACACACACACACACACACACACACACACACACACACACACACACACACACACTCTACAAGGAATTATTTGGCTTTAGTTTTTAGTAAAAATTCCCTTGTCTTAGTCCAGTTAGGATCACCACTTTATTTTAAGAAAGTGAAATGTCAGATTAATAGTAGAGAGAAAGATTTATTTCAGCTTTCATTTATTTCATCACATTCCCAGAATTTACATACAGGATTTACATACACTCAATTAGTATTTGGTAGCATTGCCTTTAAATTGTTTAACTTGGGTCAAATGTTTCGGGTAGCCTTCCACAAGATTTCCACAATAAGTTGGGTGAATTTTGTCCCATTCCTCCTGACAGAGCTGGTGTAACTGAGTCAGGTTTGTAGGCCTTCATGCTCGCACACACTTTTTCAGTTCTGCCCACAGATTTTCTATTTGATTGAGGTCAGGGCTTTGTGATTGCCACTCCAGTACCTTGACCTTGTTGTCCTTAAGCCATTTTGCCACAACTTTGGAAGTATACTTGGGGTCATTGTTCATTTTGAAGACCCATTTGCGACCAAGCTTTAACTTCCTGACTGATGTCTTGAGATGTTGCTTCAATATATCCACATATTTTTCCATCCTCATGATGCCATCTATTTTGTGAAGTGCACCAGTCCCTCCTGCAGCAAAGCACCCCCACAACATGATGCTGCCACCCCCATGCTTCACGGTAGCAATGGTCATTATGGCCAAACAGTTCTATTTTTGTTGTTTCATCAGACCAGAAGACATTTCTCCAAAAAGTACGATCTTTGTCCCCATGTGCAGTTGCAATCCGTAGTCTGGCTTTTTTATGGCAATTTTGGAGCAGTGGCTTCTTCCTTGCTGAGCGGCCTTTCAGGTTATGTCGATATAGGACTCGTTTTATTGTGGATATAGATACTTTTGTACCTGTTTCCTCCAGCATCTTCACAAGGTCCTTTGCTGTTGTTCTGGGATTGATTTGCACTTTTCGAACCAAAGTACGTTCATCTCTAGGAGACAGAACGCGTCTCCTTCCTGAGCGGTATGATGGCTGTGTGGTCCCATGGTGTTTATATTTGCGTACTATTGTTTGTACAGATGAATGTGGTACCTTCAGGCGTTTGGAAATTGCTCCCAAGGATGAACCAGACTTGTGGAGGTCTACAATTGATTTCTGAGGTCTTGGCGGATTTCTTTTGATTTTCCCACGATGTCAAGCAAAGAGGCACTGGGTTTGAAGGTAGGCCTTGACATACATCCGCAGGTACACCTCCAATTGACTCAAATTATGTCAATTAGCCTATCAGAAGCTTCTAAAGCCATGACATAATTTTCTGGAATTGTCCAAGCTGTTTAAAGGCACAGTCAACTTAGTGTATGTAAACTTCTGACCCACTGGAAATGTGACACAGTGAATTATAAGTGAAATAATCTGTCTGTAAACGATTGTTGGAAAAATGACATGTGTCATGCACAAAGTAGATGTCCTAACCGACTTGCCACAACTATAGTTTGTTAACAAGAAATTTGTGGAGTGGTTGAAAAACAAGTTATAATGACTCCAACCTAAGTGTATGTAAACTTCTGACTTCAACTATATATATATATATATATTTATTTATTTATTTTTTCTTCATTTTAGTAATTTAGTAGACAGTCTTGTCCAGAGCAACTTACAGTAGTGAGAGCATATGTTTTCACACTGGTCCCCCGTGGGAATCGAACCCCAGTCTGTCCATGGAATACCCTTTTTGATACACATTGAACCTGAAGCAAAACAGTTGACTTGTTATGAACACACCCTTCTGTTTGTCTCCAGCTGTTTGAGCAGCATGTCAGGTTTGTTCCGATGTTGAAATCAGGTGTCCTACCTGATTTATCAGAATGAGAACGAGTTGCCAATTCCTTATATAAACTGTGTTTTATGCTCATTGAACATTTATACAACACAGACGAGACAGCTAGTACAACAGTCTGGCTAAGATGCTGCTAGCGGTACGTGGTACCACAATGGCGTGCGTGACAAACTGAGCATTACTTTGACCAGAATAAATGTTAATTGGAACATCCGGTGTAGTAGTGTCTGCTTTGCCCTCAATCTGAGGAGTTGAGACATAAACAGGGTTTCATTAGAAAAGGTTAACTTCTCCTCTATTACGGTTTAATAATGTCTCCGTGTGTTGTGGTGTCCATATGACCCATTCTGTTGGACCAAACCTCAAATAGCGAGGTGAAATCTCTTTGCAGAGAAGTGATCTCTCGTCTTTGTTGTTGTGAGTGGCAGGGGGAGGGGCTTGGTGTGTGTGTAAACAGAGAGGAAGTGATCTCTCGTCTTTGTTGTTGTGAGTGGCAGGGGGAGGGGCTTGGTGTGTGTGTAAACAGAGAGGAAGTGATCTCTCGTCGTTGTTGTTGTGAGTGGCAGGGGGAGGGGCTTGGTGTGTGTGTAAACGGAGAGGAAGTGATCTCTCGTCTTTGTTGTTGTGAGTGGCAGGGGGAGGGGCTTGGTGTGTGTGTAAACGGAGAGGAAGTGATCTCTCGTCTTTGTTGTTGTGAGTGGCAGGGGGAGGGGCTTGGTGTGTGTGTAAACAGAGAGGAAGTGATCTCTCGTCTTTGTTGTTGTGAGTGGCAGGGGGAGGGGCTTGGTGTGTGTGTAAACAGAGAGGAAGTGATCTCTCGTCGTTGTTGTGAGTGGCAGGGGGAGGAGCTTGGTGTGTGTGTAAACAGAGAGGAAGTGATCTCTCATCTTTGTTGTTGTGAGTGGCAGGGGGAGGAGCTTGGTGTGTGTGTAAACAGAGAGGAAGTGATCTCTCGTCGTTGTTGTGAGTGGCAGGGGGAGGGGCTTGGTGTGTGTGTAAACAGAGAGGAAGTGATCTCTCGTCGTTGTTGTGAGTGGCAGGAGGAGGGGCTTGGTGTGTGTGTAAACAGAGAGGAAGTGATCTCTCATCTTTGTTGTTGTGAGTGGCAGGGGGAGGGGCTTGGTGTGTGTGTAAACAGAGAGGAAGTGATCTCTCGTCGTTGTTGTTGTGAGTGGCAGGGGGAGGGGCTTGGTGTGTGTGTAAACAGAGAGGAAGAGGTGAAGCGAGAGGTTTCACTCTAGCCAAAATCTATGCGAAATAATCCCATTGTGTTTCTATGAGCTTATTTTGGACCTAAGCTTTTGCCTGCCTTCCCGCCTTTGGGACAACGACTCCCATTGTTAAGGCGGAGACATCTTGTCATTATATACAAAACTCTTTGGTGGAAATGGGAAGGTGCACACAGCACAGAAGGAGTGAACAAGACAAGACCAAAAAGACAACATGAGAACAAGCGGACATAAACAAGATTCTTGCGATACAGGCATTTGGAATATCGCGGAAAAACATATGGTTTGAATTAATCTAATGAATTAAATATATATCGCCCAGCCCTAGTTGAGCATGTACTGTGTGTGTATTTGTTTGAGAGAGAGCTTCTTCCTCTGGGTTATACAGTAGCTATCATTTTAAATCTTCTTCCTCTGGGTTATACAGTAGCTATCATTTTAAATCTTCTTCCTCTGGGTTATACAGTAGCTATCATTTTAAATCTTCTTCCTCTGGGTTATACAGTAGCTATCATTTTAAACCTTCTTCCTCTGGGTTATACAGTAGCTATCATTTTAAACCTTCTTCCTCTGGGTTATACAGTAGCTATCATTTTAAATCTTCTTCCTCTGGGTTATACAGTAGCTATCATTTTAAATCTTCTTCCTCTGGGT